>NW_008238834.1:3557171-3571846 GCF_000691975.1 Corvus brachyrhynchos | reverse complement strand
GCTTTTCCCAGATACCCAAAGCCTCTCCTCCCTCCACCCTTTGGTGGAGGGTCTGTTCGAGCCTGGCAGCTGATAGCCCTGGGGCTGTGGTCTCCACCTTGGAGGTGTTAAGCCAGTGTTTGTGGATGTCCCCAGCCCTGAGCATCTTCATCAGCGAGCCCTGTAAGGCCTCAGTCAGGGCCCCATTCAGGGTGCTCTGCAGCTTTTGTAATACAGTTTTAAAAGTCCTTCAAGAAAATGTTTAAGTCATAAACTATAATATTTCAGTCTCTGACAGGTGGAAGGTGCCTCTCAGAGTAGGTTCTACAAACTGAACTGAGCTGGAACTTGGCTGTAAACCCAGAGAGTCAAGTACATCTGAGCACCCAAGGAGCAGCATGCTTGCTGGCTGGCTGTAGCTGAGGAAAAGGTAAAAAAATACAGCATTTTTCTTCACCTAAGAAAACTGGAGACCCACATCTCTTTTAACGCTGAAAGACTGCCCTAACCACCATGCTATAAAATATGTGTTTTGGTATTCTTCTGTTAAAGAAGGCTAATTGCCATCACTAATGTATTAGGCAAGACCTTGTTGGCATCTTTAAATGTCCAGTGGGGCAAAGGAGCAGAATAACTGTATCCCAGTGTGGCCAGAGCATTCTGATCCATGAGGGAACTTTATGCAGCAGACAGGGATCTTACCAGAGCACAGTAGAGTAGTCTCCCATACAAAGAGAACCATGACTTCCAGCTCTGTTTAACGCCATCACTAATGTATTAGGCAAGACCTTGTTGGCATCTTTAAATGTCCAGTGGGGCAAAGGAGCAGAATAACTGTATCCCAGTGTGGCCAGAGCATTCTGATCCATGAGGGAACTTTATGCAGCAGACAGGGATCTTACCAGAGCACAGTAGAGTAGTCTCCCATACAAAGCGAACCATGACTTCCATCTCTGTTTAATAAAAAAATGCTTTTCAGTAGAGAATTTGCTATGTTTGGCTCATCTTTTGTCATTGGGATTGGGCACAGGTGGAGGGAATGTGTGATGGATGAGCTGGGCAGTGAAGCCAAGGCTGTGCCTCTTGGGTGGGTGACCCTGGGTGGTACTGATGCCATGAAGATTTTTTGCCTTTTCTTTTATACCCCTGTTAACCTTTTTACAACTTCTGTATTCTCAGTGCTTTATCCCTACATTCTTGGACTTGTTTGTCAAGCTGAGAGACTAAACATTTTAGAAGCTTAGTAGCTAAGGATCAGTGTGCCCCAGACCCCAAGGTCCTCTCCAGAACACATTCTGTAAACTAAGATAGAACCATCCAGGGGAAGGCTCCTTGGGGAGAGGGGCTCACTTGAGCCTCTCATTGGGGAATCTTTGATAGATATGCTAATTAGTAAAACCTATAATGATGTACCAGATCTTTTGGGGCATATACTCGGCGGGGTGCATTTCGATGCATATGACCTGGATGTGTGCACCTAAGGATCCTTAAAATAAATACCAAGGTAAAATCCCTTTTCCCCTTCTAACCATGTATGACTCTTGATTTTAAGACCAGGAAAAGGCATCAGTACCCTCAAGCCAAGCAAAGGGCTTTTCACATCTAGTTTTTGGATTTACAACTCCAAAAAAGACAAAGAGGTAAAAACAGCCACTCCTGAGAATCTGGCCTGTTGCTGTCAGCTGGAATTTTCAAAGCCACAGTGAAAGGCAGTGACAGATCAGGATGCTCAGGTATTTCCATTTTTCCCTCAGTCACTCTCCACTGCCCAGAAGGCAGTTCATGCTTCTGACTCATGGGATGTTGCTGCTGTTTGCCTGGGGACCTTTTGGGATGAGATGACCCAACACAGCAGATAGTAGTTACACTACCATGTTATTTAACTTCTTTATTTGGCAAATAGTTCAATGTTGCTGTCAGATTAATTCCTTGCCATGAAAACAACAAAAAACCAGGATCTTAGAGGCCCAAAATCACTTGTAAATTGAAGTGTTTGTCTCTTTTCAAACCATCTGCCTCATATATTCAGTTTCTGTTTGCTCAGTCTTAGAGAAGGGAAAGGAAGGAGAGAAATTCAATGACATGAACCACTCATGACCACTGTAACAAGGCAGTGTTTAACCGAATCATAAAGCTGCACTGAAGTTAGCTGCACTGAAGTTCATTTTAAAGCTATAGCTTGCAAACTTGGAAAGTATCCAGACTAGCTCTATGTCCTCACATGAGAAATTGAAATAAGACTGCAACACACACACACACTCACATATATATAAATATCCAAGTAGAAGGATATCCTTCACACATAACATATTCTAAATGTATCTTGTTGATACTGGTTAAACACAAAACATTAAAATTTTGACAGGACTGTGGTGTTATTTGTTACATCACTTAATTTCTAACAGATTTCCAACACAGCACTTTACTGCTAATAGGATATACTTATGTATAGATTTCCACCTCCTCTACAAATTGTCTCTTTGCATTAAATTGGTTTTTATATCATAACAATTTTCTTTATGTGGATCTTATACATTACTTTTTCCTGGTTTGATTTCAGAGACTGTGTAGGTAGATATGGGATATAAATTAGTTTTCATTAAATAAATAGGAAAAAAAGACAAAATATATTTAAAATATAAGCATGGCAAATCCATAATCTTGGCAGCTAAAATTAAAGGTAAGTCTAAACTCAGTAAAAAATTAAAAAACCCTGAAGTTTGGTTACACTGAAAGGAGATTTATACTTGTACAAAAGCAGAAGAAATAAGTCAAGCTTAATATTTCAAGAAACACCATATTCAGCCCAGTTATAAGAACAGATCTGTTCATTTTCATACAGAGTATCACAGCACACTTTTTTTAAACTACAGCCTTCTTTCTGCTGTGCCATACCAAGGCTTTTGTTTTGTTTCTTTTTTTAATCAGGTGCAGATGTACCTATTTAAACTCAATCATGTCCACAGGAAAATCTAGAAACACCCCGTGTTTTTCTCAGCTAGAGAGACTGTTTGACCTGGCAGTTGGAGTTCCCACCTGGAATACCTGCTGGTGTTTAATCTCCTCAACCTCGTGTGGTCTCCATGATGTTCTGGCTCAGCCAGAACCATGGGGCAGAGCCAGGTTTGCAGCAATGTCACCCGGAGAGTGAGGCTGTGGGGGCATCAAAGGGATGATGCCCACTGCAGCAGCTTGTTGGGACCTGAACTCACTTGTCTTCATTCTCCTCCCTCACAGATTAGACACCACTGTCATTCCCCTCTGTAGGAGGAGTTATTTCTGATTTTCCCTGGTGTAAGATAGCCATCAGTCCCTATGCCTGCTGTGGCAAGGACAATGTATTATGATGGACATTTCAACGCTCTCAGCAATACTTCTCAGAATTTTCCAGGGTACCTTTAAAATAGGATGCAACTAGGCTTTCCACCAGCACATAGAAGCTTTACTTAATAAAGCTAAACAAATTAATTACAGCCAGGAAAAGAAAAGGGAAAAAAAAAGAAGAAAGTTTTATATACGTTAGCATCTTTCCCTGATCCCAAATTTTCCCAAATTTGCTGTTATTTAAAATTCTTCAATGAGTGGTTTCTGTAAACATACCAGCCTGTGATTTGCTTAAGCAAGACCTGTTCTATTTTTTATTATTATTCTTATTATTTTTATTCACAATTTGCTGTCTCTGTGGTGGGTCTGATCCTTGGAATCACATGGTTGTCCTTCTGCTCTAGACTCCCTGACTTGCAGTAGGGTTTTCAGATCATCACAGAAGTGTTGCCACCCATGTTTATGTAAAGAGATATTCTCACATTTCTCACCATTCTTTCAATGAATATATTTAGAGAAAATGTCACGCCTTTAAATGGTTACAATAAGATACTAGGAGGAGGTTACAAGTGTTGCTAATTAGGGAAAAAATATCCAGCAGAAAAAGGTTGGAATGATTTTACCAAAATTTACAGAACTCCTCCAGAAATCGTAGAAGGTTGGGAGAACTCGAATGGCCCACTTCAGGTTATAAACCCCATCTTTTTCCCCTTTTCCTTTCCCAGCTTGCCAAGGAGGCTCCCCGGCATCCCGTGTGGGTCATTTAGAGGCTGCAGGGCTTGTGAAAGCCATGGCTCAGTGAGGACGCACTTGGGAGGGGAAAAGCCGTGCGGCTGCACCCCAGCTGGGCTTGGTGGGAAATGCTGAGCCTGGAGCGAGGGCGCAGAGGATGTCTCGTGGCCGCCAGACGAGGATACCCCAAGCGCTGAAGGAGAAGATTGCTCTGGCAATCGTTTCTCCCCCCAGCTGCAGCCGCAAGCAGCGTGCAATCAAGTGCGAGGTTATTTACCGTGTTTGCCTGCTTCTCCCAGGCTCCTGCCGTGCTTAATCAGCTGCTCTGATGACTCGGAGACGGCTCCCGGGACCACGCTCCGCTCGCTCGCACCGCTAGAGGGCTTGGGCTGGCGCCCGGAAAGTAGGGAAAAGCTGCGAAATTCCGCTCCTGGGTTTCGCCGACACACACACCGACAAAAAGTGTGATTTAAGAGGCACTACTAGGTTTTCTTCTCTGCCTTATAAGTTTGCCTGGATATTTTTCTCACTGCATTCGGGATAGCAACCGCAGGAGATATACACCCGAACTCTGGGGAGAGATCTCTGCGTCTTCGCAGAGACGTGTCAGACAGGACCAATACCCATAGAGGTCTTACACCCGTGATTGTCATTGGGGAATTAAGAAATCTTGCTTAAGTTGACTCACGCCTGGAGAATGAAAAAAATCTAATTCTCCTACTGCATGTGCACAGAACCACAAAGACCTTGAGTTCATCCTCCTCAATTAAATTTGGTGTTTTTATTGCCAAACAGGTGTAACAGTGGTTGTACCTATCTTACATGTTAACCATCTAAGCAGGGGCTTCAGTCCTACCATTTTTAACCACAAGGTTTCTTTTCCTGAAGTATCTTGACAGTCAAAATAGAAGTGACCATTATCAAATGGATAAAAAAAAGGCAAAAAATGTTTAGATCTCTTAATACATATGCTAAGGGACTATTTTCTTCACAGAGCAGTTAAGGAGCTAAGCTAATGCTGCTTACAGTATCATTCCAATTCAGAGAAAAACCCTGTATTATAAGGATGAATTCCAATAAAGGATGATAGTGCCAAAAGCAAGACTGGGCAGTTAAGTGCTTAAATCAAAAAAGGAAGCAAGCTAAAATCTATTTGTGACTCCCTTTTTGACCACAGCTTCTCTCGGGTATTTATTGCTGTGTCCTTCACACTTAGTCTCCTCCAGTTCTTGCAGCTACAATTTTATTCTCTTTTATCCCAAGCCCAGTTGGAATCCAGAAACCACCCAAGGTGTTCATCCTGGGCTGTCTGCTCAAGGACTGGCAGCCCCTGTCTTCTCCCTTCATCCTAATTTTCTAGCACATTAATACACCTTCATAACCACTTCCACCATGTGGAGGGGCAGCCTCCAAGTCTCTCCCAGTCTTAGACACATCTGCTCAGCTCATAAGTCCTCCTTGCCCCAAGGTCAGAGTGCTCAGAGTCCTAGCAAACCTTTTATTCTTCAGCTCTTTGTGTCTTTCTCAGAATCCCCATATCCATAGGTCTTGTGTACCTTTTCCCTCCCGCTCCTTCAAAACAGGTGGTTAGAAAGTTCTGCTCCCCCAACATCCACCTCTGCCAAGCCTAGAATTGTGTTTCTTTCTTCCTTTTCTAACTTGTCCTGCTGTGGGGGACATCTTTTACCAATAGAAGAGCCCTAGACTGTGCAAAACTCCCAGCCCCCCAGTCCTGGCTCTAGCCATTATGAGATGAGGGCTGAAAATGAAAAACAACTTGAAGATTTTTTTAAACTTTATTGAAGATGAACAGATTTTTAATAGGATGGCAAAGTATACAAGACTAACAAATATCTTGCAAAGATAGCACAGAAGGTCTACTGCTTCTCAAAAGAAAATACACAGGATTTTAATGAGGAAAAATGATCCTTGTTTTTGCCTTGTTTTTGGAGAGGCTTATCAATCTGGCCTATTATTTCTAATTAGACAAGCCAACTTAGTAAGAAACAATCCAATCAATTTCTTCAGAAACGTAGATGTGCAAGGATGTGTGCCTGCGCAATAGTCTGCTCAGAGATGGATATTTTTTGTATTTCTGAGATGTTCAGGCTCTGCCTTGCCATCTCCCTTTCTGTCCTTTCTCCTTCACTACATCATTTCTGCTTTGCTGTTTTCTTTTCCTCTTCCTCACACAGGTTCTTTCATTACGCAGGTGTCGTCTGCCAGTCCTGTCAGGCATTTTCACTTTCTCCTTTCAAACTGCTACTCTTCTTTCCCCTTCCTGTCTAATTCAGGTTTCTATGGCCCCTGCTTTTGCAGCCCCCTCTTCCCTTTCCTCAAAGGATATAAGAAACCACGATTTTCCCAGGGCACAGTAGCCTGCACAGAACTGTAGCAGTCCAGCAGAGTGAGGATGTCAGATTGTGAGCTCTTGAGGACAAGGACTATACTTATGTTTCTCATATATATTGAAATTACTTTGCCACCTACATAATGGTTAATAAAATGAGCAGTGGTGTCAATACACCTTCCCTTTGCTCCATTTTCTGAAAGCTATTGTTGCTTATATTACATTGCTAACACAGAGTTTACAGCATCATTCCTGTCTTTATTGGATTGAGACTCATGACTTTTTCAACACCATTCATATAAATGTTGTTATAAAATCAGAAGAATAAAAACTCTTCAGTTCCATGAAGGGAGATACAGTGTGCAAAGGACTGTTATTCCAGTCATATTGATTTCAATTACTTCTGTAACAAGACTCTTGCCTGACATATAACACAGCCAAAGTGAGAATTTAGAGTTCATCTGCAACATTTTCTCTTTCCTTTGCTTGTATAAATAACTGTTTAGGTAAGTTTGCCAAATTTTAACACATATAGATGATGACCTACAGGACATACAGATTAGATGAGGTTTCAGAATAAATATACATATTATTAAGTATTGTCAGTATTCTTAAATTAAAGCTACATATATCTTGTGTAGACACACATAAAGAAAATACTGTTTGTGGAAGTGAGGGACATGTAGTGGTTGGATCCAGATTTCTTCATTTTGGATAGTTTGGATAGCTCCTATTTACAAATTGAAAAGAAGACTTCCTGAAAAACGTTTGTGATTAAGGGCATTTTATTTTCTGATTTTTATGTAGGTCTTCCCTCCTCTCTTAGATGTTTGTAATCCATTGATTTGATAGATGTCCTAATTTTCCTCATAATTCTTAAGTATGAGAATTATCAAGTTAAAATGTGTTTCCCTGCCAGAAGAAAAAGTGCTTGTTTCCTGAATTTCCTTCAGGTTATGAAATCTTCCCAAGGAAAATGCTATACACTTTTATATTTTGTAATAGGCGAGGCCCTGTTCACTCTTGCAAAACTGAGGAATTTAACAAGTTTTCTTCTTGTAGAAGGTTATCACCCTCTAAAAAAATTAAAATTAAAAATTAGAGTTTGCAATGTTCCTGAAACTTTAGCATAAACAATTAGGAAATTCCAATGTTTGCACTCACTGATGATTAATTAATGTCAGACTTCAAAAGTGTCAGTAATGGCGGGTTTAGCAAGACAGACGCAATTCGTGTGCTTATTCCATTACAAGCTTCCCACACTTGATAACTGATGAAGTGCCCCTACCTCTGTTGCCAAAACTTTCACCTTTCTACTTCCTCCAACAGCTCATGAGAAGTTAACTTTATTAATAAAGACTGTTAAAATACAATGAAGGGTGAATTTAATCTAATATGAAAATTCCAAACATAGGAAATACTGTGCTACGCTATTATTTGTGACTTTTAAATAGTAGAAATCTGCATTCTCATTTATTTTCAACTGACTGAAAATGCAAGAGAAAATACAGATCTAAAGCTCAGCTTGCTGCAGAGCACATAACTATTTTCATCTATCATGCAAAATGTCTTCAGACGCTTGTTGCTAGCATCAAAAGGGAAGGGAGCAATAAATAGTAGGAAATGGTCAAAAGTTTACATCAGTCGACAGAATAAGCAGACTTCAGTAAGGTTTGTGACACTGTCCCCCATAAGATCCTCACAGTTTGGGCTGGTTGAGAAGACAGTGGGGTGACAAATGGCAGAACATGTGAGTGGTGATCAGAGGCATGAAGTCTAGTCAGAGGCCAGTGGCTAGCAGTGTTTCCCTGGGATCCAGTCCCATTCAACACCTTCATTACTGATCTGGATGATGGGGAGGGCGTTCCCTCAGCAAGAGGGGCTGATGACACAAAACTGTGAGGAGTTGCTGATACACCAGAGCTGTGCCCTGGTCTAGAAGGACCTCAGCAAGCTAAAGAAATGTGCTGCCAGAAACCTCACAAAGCTCAACAAGGGGAAGAGCAAAGTCCTACACCTGAGAGGAGCAGTCCCAGTCACTACCCGTTCATTCTCAGGACCATCTGGCTGGAAAGCAGCTTGGCAGACGAGGACCTGGAAGCTCTGGTGGAACCAAAGCTGAACATGACCCAGCAATGTGCAAAGAAGATTAATGCATGGGCTGCATTAGAAGGAGAGTTCATTAGTGGCAGGGCAAGCCAGCTGATTCTTCCCCTCTGTTCAGCACTGGTGAGGCCACATTTGGAGTCCTTGATCCAGTTCTGGGCTTCCCAGTACAAGAGAGACGTGAACATACCGAAGCGTGTCCAGAAAAGGGCCACAAAGTTGATAAAGGACCATTTTTTCTGTGAGGAAAGGCTGGGAGAGCTGGGGCTGCTCAGCCTGGAGAAGAAAAGGCTCAGGGAGAAATAGTCAATGCATACAAACAGCTGAAGGGAAGGTGCAGAGAAGATAGAGCCAGGCTTTTTCCAGTGGTGGCCAGTGACAGAACAAAAGGAACTAACTAAAACAAAGTGTGTTCCCTCAATATCAGGAAACATTTTTGCTGTGAGGGTGACCAAGCACTGGCACAAGTTGTCCAGGGAGGTCGTGGGTTCTCCCTCCTTGGAGATATTCAAAAGCCATCTGTACACAGTGCTGAGCAACTTGCTTTAGGTGGCCCTACTTGAGCAGGGGTTTGGACTAGACGACCTCCAGAGAACCCCTTCAGCCTTAGCCTTTCTGTGATCCTTTGATTCTCTGAAAATTCCAAATTAATCTCCAAAAGCTGATTTAATACAATGATAAGGACATAAAACAGAGGATAAAAGTACCTGTTACTGGTGCCATCTCTAATACCTGTGGCTTAGTAGCAGGGTTATTAATGTCTTAATCTGTTTATCTTGCACTTCTGCTATTACATTGTTTTTTGGATCTTCAGACAATTACTGTAAATCAGTATAGTCTTTTGTTTGTCTTCTCTAAATCTCTATGGTTTATAAAGACTATCTAGACAATGTATTTTCCTTGTCTGAGTGGCTTCAAAATGGAAAAATATTGGTTTCAATTTTTTCTTACTCCAGATTTACAGAGTTGGTCTCTAGAGAGGTGACTGGAACAAGTGAGAGTGGCACTTGGAGAGCTGAATATTTCTGACAAAGTTTCAGAAAAGCCAAACCAAAGATTAAAAAATACTCTGGCAGCTTGAGAACTAAACCAGCTGGCAGGCAACGTAGAATAATGAAAATATTCCCATTCTTAGTAATCGAAGTAGAGAATCCACTAAGGAAAACCCATGTTCCTTTTCATTTTTCCTTTCTACTTGGATCATCAGTTTTCATGATCTCTGGATGAGGCATCTCTGTCATGACAATTGTCAAGAGACAGAGCTTTAACATAAGATATTAGAAATTCTAGAAGAGGACTGCAGTGTCAAAGCAGATAGGCCCCAGTAAATCCCTTAAGCTGTACTGGAACAGGCAAGCACACACAGGCAGCAGTGCATGAGGCTTACTGTGGTTCTGAAATTGCTCTTCTGATCTTACAGGCTTATCAAGAAGTGCCCAACAATTCATCCTCTCACTTTCAAATGGATTTTTATCCTGCAGCTATGATGGATCCATGAGAGAACTTGGGCATGCCGTCATTTTTTTTAAGAAAAGAAAGCAGATGTTCATAAATGGAAAATTTTAAGTTCATTCTTTCACTTAAAATCTATTACATGTGTAAAAAAACTTTTAAAAATACTGTGTAGTAGCTGTTTATCAGTCCTATGACCTTTCACTAGAAAATTTTACATAGATATTTGTCATTATAAATTTTAGACTACTAAGTTTCTAGTCTAAAATTTTTGTCTGCTGACTTATACAAACATATATGCATGTAAGCCTATGGAAATCAAGTGTCCAAACAGGGACTTTCACAGCATTTAAATAATTTGCCTTCCCCATCTTTAAAATTCTTCAATAACAAAAATGGCTGTCAGAGAACTTCCTGAGAGCAGAGAACTTCCTGCAAAATTGTGAAAAAGTGTAACTCCCTTTTACTAAGGGCCATTCAGGTGGTTCCAATGTCACTTAGCAGTTTGATGGGACTTTGCAACGTATGAATTCCCCTTCAAATGCCCCATGCTGGTACAGATTCCATGTGAAATGACTCGTGTGAGATCAAGACCCAGGGAGAAGAAGAACAGGGCAGAAGACGGGCAGTACAGACCTAAGAGACAGCTCTGCTGCTCTGTATCGGTCGATATGTGAGAAGACTGTGACGACAATCAGTTTCCAAAAGAACCTTTCCACCCACAGCAATAATTGTGGCCTCACATCCTTTTGTCAAACCTTTTGCCAAACCAGGAACTCCCCTGTGAGCAGACAGCAGATAGAAACTGCAGATTTCTAGCAATTCAGGTGTGCCAAACTAGGAAGCAGAATATTAACATTTTGCTTTTCCCAATATCCTGCTGTCTTAGCCAGGTGCGAAGCCTTAGCCTGCCACAGACTCACTGCTGGGTTATTGGAAGCGCTTGTACACCAATTTAGAGAGCCACACTCCCAGCTTTGGCTTGTGCTCCCAACAACCTCCCAAGATGAGGTTTGGACATTGTGGGGAAATTGGAAAAAATCTAAGAAGGTGCTTTCGTAGTCCTAACCATGTTCTGCTTTATACTTTGCATTAATTACCCACTCTTTGAGAGCACCCAGACATATTGCCTCTAAGGTTGCTCTACTTTTTTTATGTGCATGAAGAAATTTAGTTCCTTTATGAGTTTTTCAGGGTGGAATATTTAACCACCTTACATTCTACTTTATCATAAATCATGGTAATGGTTGTGGAAATAGTCCCTGCAGGGTGCCTTGAGGTGTAGCTGACTCATGACTAAACACTACCTTGAAGTTTTACAGTTCTATTTTATTTTTCAGGGAGTAAACAGTGCAACTGCAGGAGAAATAACACTTTTGAAAAGTAGTGCAGTAACAAGGGCCAAACGCATTCGATGTGCAAATAAAACAAGAAATTAAAAAGTTGGCTTGTAACTGCTGGGTACATCTTGTTGTCATGGTGCTTCTAGAAACCTCTTCCTATCTGCTATCTGCTTTGTTTTCCCAGTACCATTAATTGCTCAGGCCTTAGGAAACTGGGTTTGTCACTCATAGTTGGGCTGCAGGATACACAAACGGTGATGTGACGTGCTCTGCATTCTGAATGGGAACATGCTTCATTTATAATTTACTAAAAGGTGTTATTTTAAGAATATTTTTCAAAATAAGATAATAAATTCAGATTGTGCTGTTTGGTTTTATAATCTAATGATGGGCTTCTTACCTTTCAAAGTCTGCATAGTTTTGTGTCAAGAAACCAGTCTCTTAAATACTTGCAACATGACCTGAAGTAATTCATTTAGTCACTTAGACCTGCATTTCCTCTTTTAATCCTGGACTACTGTCAAAAACATGAGAGAGAAGCCTTTCCATGAAGAAATCTATGACGAACAATTAGGCATTGCTCTGTCTGAGGGGAACTTGGACAGATGGGGGGGTTACAAGAAAATTAATAAAATCCCATACAGGCACTGAACTTGGCATCTCTTTCTTAACACTGATATTGGTAAAGGCTTGTCCAGAACAAATTTATCCATTCATTCCACATGACAAAAGCAGAGATACAGAAGTACAGTTATAACGAACCCAGAAATTAATCCAAGTGGCAAGAACATCAAGTTTCACAGAAGGAAGACCAAAAAGCCTTTATAGCTCAAACAATAGAAGGTGCTGAATACCACAGGAACATTGCTTTTTTAGTCACTTTTTTTCCATGTTACTGGGTACAAGAAACTGATGAAGTAGAGAAATAAAGAGGCAAAAGAATATGAAAAAATACCAAAGGTGTGAAGTAGTAAAAGGTGTGAGAGAGACCAAAGGTGTGAAACAGAAATAGGAAAGATCTCCCAAAAGAAGAGAGAAAAGAATGCTCAACCACCAAGCATCAATCAAGATGCCCTATTTCATTAAAGGCCATATGAAAGGTAGCTTTAGTTGAAGAGAGCATGGGAACAAGCAGAGAATAATTTAATTTGAGGACAATAAGTTGGTTGAAAATTAGGTTTCATTTCCCCTCAAATTATTCACAAATTATGATCAAATCCAGTTAGCATTTGGGAAATAATTAGAAAGGGGACAGCGGTGCAGATTGATTGTGCTGGTGGCGTGTTACCCCCTTTGCCTTGAGCAACAGGGGTCAGGACACACACTCAGGCCAGGGTGGGACACCTTCTCCTGGTACATTTGAGCATTTGGGATAAAACCAGGGTGCTCCACATGTGAAGTTCATTAATCATTATTGGACAGCACTGATTTTGCTCTTGAAGGTGCCTAAGAATTTATCTATCTGAGGTTATATTACTAATACTATTTTGATGTTTTGGATGTACCAGGAAATAAAAGTTACACTTGACATCAAAAGGTTCATTATGTCAAACAAAATTACATTTTTTCAGGTATTTATGTTGCCATAATTACACTGTCACTAACCTGCTTCTCTCCACATTTCTCACAGAAAAATCAATTATTCTCACAGCTTAATTAGCAAGAAATATGTCAGGATAAACTGCTCGAATCATTTTAAATTGTTGTATTCATTCTTATCAGGGTTTTATTTATCCTCAACATTAAAAGAGGATATTAGCTCTGTAGCATTTTCATAAGCAGGCTGACAAGTTTGCATTTGTAGAAGTGCATTTTATGTTCTCTGTGTCAGAGCCTCTTTTCATTTGAAGATAACTTTACAATACTTGAAAAGTCTGAACTGAAATTTTGTAGCATGGGAATCTATTTCAAAATAGTTTTTCAGATACACATCCCTGTGTACACATGCAGTTACTGTTACAGCTGAATATTTTAGTTCTTTCAGAAAAAGAAAAAGAAAAAAGTGGGAGAGTGACAGGAAAATACTTAACTATTTTCCAGCATAAAGAATGTTGATAACCTTCCCTCCAAAAGAATACTCCTTTACACTTTGGAGTTTGTGCTTAACACATGACAAGGGGGTATCTTTCATGCTAAATATATTGCTTTTAACTTCTGCAAAGTCCTAGCTGAGTATGACTTATTTTTTAGAAAAGCCCTGCTTCACACGTAGCAGAGAAACATTCTAAATTGTTTCTGCTGTTAATTCAACTAAAACGTCTTGTTCTGGGCTAAGTAGGACATTTCCAAGCTCTGGATTGTGTTGGGGTGTACTAGGCTTGGGGTAGGTACATGGAATCAGTCCCCTTCTGCCCAAGTCTGTGGGTTGACAGTATCACGTTGCACTGCCTGACCACACTCTGCTTCTTCCCTGCTCCATTTATTGCACAAGACAAGGGATTACTGGGGCTGTGAAGTGAAGGAAAATGCCAGCTGCAGGACCCTGCCTTTCGCATGCAAAATCAAGTAAGGGAGGAACAGGGCAGGAAACATCTCGTGGAGAGAGGACAGTTTCCTTGCATATCAATTGCATCCTGCCCCTAAGAACCAGCTCCTTGCATTGCCTCAGATATGATGCTAAGGAAAGGTACTTCAATTTAAGAAGCTCTTTATCTGAAGGAACCAACTTGGGGTCCTGGTGTCTGGTGTTCTGAAGTGCACAGACAGATGTGTCAGCAGGGACTGTGCTTTAAATGTCTAAAGTGAGGGTTTTGGTTGTTATCCTCCAGAAAGTTTGAAATGAGATGTCCAAGGGAAGTGGGTAGGTTTTATATTCATTGCCTTGGCTCCCAAGCAATAAAAGTGAGATAATACCTCGCAGGAATTGTGAAAATTAGGAAATTAATTATTAATACATTACCGGATACGTGGATTAGTTACTGGGGCAATACAGTGACAAATGCCATTGAGAAGCATGTAAGGAAAGGAGAAATTCTGTACACCAGTGCACAAATAGTATTTGGTGCACTAGATGTGAGGAGAAAGAGAAGGTCGAAGATTAGGGGAAAACAGCATTTTTTGGAATAAATGATTCTGATCTGAGCATCACTGTTGCCAGCTACTAAATGAGGCAGGGCATCTATGGAAAGATTTAAATGTGCTTCTGTCTTCGGAGTGCAGGGCTAAATGAAGATCAGGTAGGTTGATTTAATTTCACCATTTCCTAACTTATTAGGGCTTGTTTTTTGAAATGTGATCAGTATCCTTAGTTCATGCTTCCCCTCTAAAAAAAGTTAAACCTCACATTATTGATAAAAAAATCATCCTCTCAGCAATACTGTGGGTATTGAGGTAAAGAGATCTAAATATTTCTTGAATTTTTTCATTGTATAAAACTCATAGTACTTCAC
>NW_008238834.1:3539950-3556970 GCF_000691975.1 Corvus brachyrhynchos | reverse complement strand
CACACTTTCAATAGTCAACGTTACTGAAATGCTATGCAAAACGGGCAACTCAGGAACCCAGGAGCAATTAAAATACTGATAACCTAATCAGAAAGTTGGATAAAAATCACCACAATGCAATGGATTTATTTCAGAGAAATACCAGGATAATATTCAGAAATAGTCTTGATTTTATCTGCATGAATTTCCATCTCTTCAGAATTACAAATAGGTCTATGCAAAATACTTTTTAAATCTCTAATTGCTCTTATGCATTCTACTCCAATTATAATTTAATTTTAAGGACCTTGCTTTAAATATTCTGAGATTTACAGTTACATCTGGTTGAAAAAATGGAATAAAAAAAATTCACAAAAATGCTGATAGTATTCCCTTACTTCCCTTTTGTGTCCAACTGAAATAAAATGAATGGTATCTAGAGGGTTGTTTATAGGCTTTCCTTTTTTTGCTTTCTTGTTTTTATCACTTTGCAAGCTTTCAAAACTTTTTCAATAGCTAAAAAAAGTCACTGAGTGGCAGGATAAAGATTTACATTACTACCTTTATTTACAGGGCTGTTGGAATTTTACTTCAGAACTCAGATGGTTTTCAAGAGTTGCAGAGTGGCAAATGGAAACATGAAAGCCTTTCCTCTGTAATAATTCTTACCAATGGATTTAGTTTATTGACAAAGGAAAAAGAAGGTACTAATATTCATGTCTTTTAAACCTTTAAAACATTAAAAAAAAAATTTATTTTCTCAAAACTATTTATTCCACTCCCTTAAAATAATGGGGCTAAAGAGGCAGGGCTATTTGACTGATTATTGTCCAGAATAAACTGGAATGCAATATTCTCACCAGCTACATATCCATTCCCAATAATATTTTCTTTCTGCAATATTTCTTGAATTCTGACTTTAGTAAGTACAGTTATGAGGAAAAATGATTAATGAGATAGAAACAAGTATGTTCAGTTTAGAGTACAAGGAAGTATTTGATTGGCAATGATTTGATTAAAGGCTGGTCATGGAGTTTCCACGAATTTCCACACTAAACTATTGTGCTATTTTTAATCTATTTTTTATTTGCAACTATATATTTAATTTTCAACATATAATGGAAGATTAAGTAGAAAAAGCAGATAAATGGAGATGAGGTAAGAGTATTGGCGTTATGCACCCGACAGGGGAGCACAGGCTGACTCTAAAAGATAAATCATCCTGAGGACAAAGTCTGTTCCTTGCTGGGAAGTCCCAGGAGCCTATATCCTGCACAGTGGCACCAGTCTCTTCTTTTCCAACATAAATTCTCACAAGTTTTGTTTATAATCAAGACAAAGTGATAGGAATGGAAAGCATAAGCACTAAGTTGGCTGACATTCCAGTATTATACTTGTTGTCTGTCCTTTGTGAACTTCACTCTTTGCAGAAATAGATGTTTGATTAAGAAAAGGGGACTGAGTATCAACGGAACACTCACCTTCCGCAAGGGGGAGGATAAATGAAAGAACTCCTCACCTGGCAAGATATTTCTTATGCTTAGTTCATTTCCTAGGGAAAAAAAACCCCCATCTGTTTGATAGATCCTCCTAGCAACAACTTTTGTGCATGAGCAGCTTATATGTCTGTTTCTCCTTGAAAAACTGTTGCATAAAAGCCAACATTTTACTCAATTACTGACCCTCATGAAGAAGAAATTAAATCCTCAATGCAGTAAAGAATGTGTTTAATGGAGGAAAAAAGTATTTATTTCATATGTTTATTGGGGGTAGGAATAAAAGTGTTATGCTGTAAAGACAGTTTGTGTGTTTATATCCACATTCAAGAGTTTCCACATGCTGAAAACCATGCCAGCTCGAAAATGTACATTTCACTTTTTGATGTAGATTTGTGCTTAATTTTTTATTAAGTCAGCTAGGAACCTCAAATCTACCAAAAGCAGAGAAAATTATTAAGTAAATAATCCTGCTATGTAAAAGTAATCAAAAAAAAAAAAGTCTTGAATTCTTGACTATCTCACAGTTCATTTCTTACACAGGAATTTGGTAGGACACTGGAGAGAAAATTCTTTGTGGAAGTCTATAAGCACACTAAAGTCACTCCCAATCCCTGTGAGTCAGGATCAGGCTTCGTGCTTGAAACTACAGCAGCAAATAGTGTGCACTAGGTAATTCCAGCTGTGCAAAGCATATTGAAACTAAACTTTGGGATTACTTCTGTGTTTAATACCCATTAGATGCTCTAAAATAGTATAGAGTTTAATGAGACCATAAGGAGGAAACATTTGAAATGTAAAGGTAGCAATAACATCAAAATACATATTATCTTTTTTTTTTCCAAAAGCTGTTGTTCATTTTGTGAGTGCTTAACTAGAGTCTTTTTCCCTCCATTGCCTTAGCATCTCTGTACTCTCTCCTTCTTTCAGGAGGATACTTTTGTTAAGCAGCATGTCTTCTTCATAAATAATTATATACTGAAATCTTCTAAAAATACGTCATAAAATATGTATGTATTTTTTTAATGTCCCTCATAGATAAAATGCTAATTGTTTGCCAGCAAGTGGTCATCAAAAAAACACATCCCAAGAAGAGCTGCAAAAGCTTTCTGGGACAATGTGAAAGAGGAGAATAAATAAAGAGTGTGCACCAAGTCCAGGAAGATATACAGAGCTGTACAACTGGGTGAGCAGAGGAGAAACTTAGTAGTCTTGATTCCCAAGCTGGGAAAGGTACAGAAATATCTTTGAGTCATGCTACTTTTTAAACTTGGGTTTTGTTTAGAGTGTCAAGGTAAAATGAAGATGAGTTGTCTCTTACTTCATGCTGAAACCCCAAGTGCGGTCATATAACCATTAATATCCCTGGAGGATGAGTCTCAATTTTTCCTGCTTGCCATAGAGAAGGAGCAAACAATGCAATTACCACACAGGTGAGTTCTCATGTATCATACAGGTGCTGTGCCTGTAGGCAGCCCCGGTGCCTTTAGCACAATCAAACTTTTTGAAGACGAACTTGAAGCCTTCGGGAATACGTGTGACAGCAAGAGTGCACATGAGCTCCAACAGAGACAGGAGCACTCAGAATTTTATGTAGCCATAGCTATGTCAAGTGTCCAGCTCTATTTGATGTTAAAAATCTCTTACAGCTGGACAAGTGCTGTCTAATGGAAAACATATTAAAAAAAAATTATACTGAAGTGCTTTCTTGAATCACCAGTTTTCCAACCTCCTCTTCTACTTGCCTGCACAAGATAGCTTTGCTAATAGTTTAAATGCTCAAACCTTGCAGGTTGGTTTGTTGTTGATGCTGTTTTTTCCTACCTTAGGTTTCTCTTCTTATTAACTGGATCCAATGGGGGGAAGTCAAATCTTGCTTCACTTGGAGTCACAACAAAAGATGTCCTCTTCCAAGTATTGCCATATTCTAACACTAAGGAATAAAGAAGTTTTCACCATGAATAGGTAGGGAAGGCCCGATGCTCACTGAAACTCTCATGCACCTCTTTAATGCTATCCATTTCTCTTGGAAAGCACTCAGATATTATTGTGGCAAGTCTGCAAAAGACAAATATTTGAAAGTAGCCATACTTCTAAAAATGCACTAGTGTTGCTTTTCTCATGTATGTCGTCCATGTGGTGTGTTATTTTTCACAATTGCTTCAGGTTTATATCTATTTTACAACATTTATAACTAACATCTTTTAATTTAATAAATTCAGGAAAGCTGTCCCATTTTCTGTGCTAAGTCTCTGGAAGAGGGATCTACTAGAGAGGTGGTGTATTGACTCCACTTCTATGGGGAATTAATTTTGGTTGTTTCCTACAGATCAAAAACTGTTTTATTGATCTGCATTTACTTTTATTAAACCAGGACCAAATCCTATAATAAAAATAATCTTTTTATAATGATAATTTTTCATGTTTTGGGTAAAATTCTCAGCAGAAATAACAAGTTTCTAAACTATTTGATGCTTGCTAAAATTAGATTTAGATGTGAATTTAAATTAGAATTAGATTTAGATGCTCCGGTGAAATGAACCTTATTCAAATGCAAATTGAACATGAGCCAGCAGAATAAATTGCCTTGTAGGTTTCTGTTTGCCTCTAATGATCCATGTTACACCATTTTCCTGTTTCAGTTTTAGCTCTTTTCACCTATGTAGGTACAGAAACACAAGAACAAAAACACTATGAAGAAGTTTGTTTTGTTATAGATTACTGGTAAAACATTAAATAAAGCAGAGGTATAGCAGATCCAGGATCTGGACACTTGTAGATTCTGACACTTCTAAAGATTAGTTGAAAAGAGTACTGCTGCCGCTTTCACTGCTTTTAAAAAAAATGTTGAATTACTCGGGAAAAAGATGTCAAGATGGCCACTGTCTATGTCTGTTGAAGTTCCTTTACCCTTATTTTAGATGCATGCCTTGAGGCATAGTTTTTCACACTAAATTCTACAGGATGGTAAAGTGGCAATACAGAATTGCAAAAAGTTTACAAATAAGAGAGTAGCCAAGTCCAGTTATAGGATGAATCTTGTTCATCCTAGCTAGGAGATAAGAGGATTTATTTTCTTCAGACCTGCATATATAGAAACCAAGTAAGAGGTTAGAGAGGTGAAATTCATACTCATATACTAGGATTTCATTTTGATTTATATATTCTCTACTCCTTTCTAAGAATATCTTTCAAAGAAGGAAAACTTTAAACTACTGTTTACTCTTTCTACAGAAGATTGGGGTTGTGTTGAAATATCTATGATTTTATCTTTAGATTTGCTTTAATTGCAGAACAGTTAATAACAGCACTCACTATAGATGTATAACTATTATGAGGAACATATATTTTATGCAAAAATTTAGGCTGTAAAAATGGGAAATTCCTTTCTCTTCATGTGGTCTAAATGCTAATGACCTTTTCGTCCTTTCATTGCATTAAATATTAAGAGTTAAGAGGAGTAGAATGCTAGACAAACGAGAAAGAGAAAGAGAGAAAGAGAAAGAAAGAAAGAAAGAAAGAAAGAAAGAAAGAAAGAAAGAAAGAAAGAAAGAAAGAAAGAAAGAAAGAAAGAAAGAAAGAAAGAAAGAAAGAAAGAAAGAAAGAAAGAAAGAAAGAAAGAAAGAGAAAGAGAGAAAGAGAAAGAAAGAAAGAAAGAAAGAAAGAAAGAAAGAAAGAAAGAAAGAAAGAAAGAAAGAAAGAGAAAGAGAGAGAAAGAGAAAGAAAGAGAGAGAAAGAAAAAGAGCCATAGCTTGTCTACAGAAGATCATCAGATGTGATAGACTCATGGGAAGGATTTACTAGTTCTGATTCAGTTTCTAAATGTGGTCCATACTAAATGAGACTTGTATCTATAAGAGATCTATAATCTTCTAGTCCTTCAGAAGATAAATCAACAAATATAGATGTCAATCATCAATTGTTGTTACTTGTCAGTACAATGGGTCTCTTTGCCATTATCCCTTTCTGAGGTGGGGCAGGTAAGATGCTCATGGAGCATCACAGCACACAGAGAAATATATACACACAAAGAGTGAAGGAAAAGAAAATGGAGTATGATTTTGGTTAGTTTTTCTTCTTTTTTTTTTTCCGTTTGCAAAGGCAGCAAGCATGAAGGCATCTGTGCCTGTCTAAATTCAGCCAAAACCATCTGCCAACAAGTTGCAGCTAAAAGGGTAGAAAATCTAATTGTGACTCAGAGGAGTTAGAAGGGAATGTGGGAGAGAGGGCCCAGGCAATAAGCTGTGGAGATGTGTAACAGTTGGCTGAAAAGGGATGGGAAGCAGTTAAATGAATGGGGACCATCTATTCTTACCACACTTACACTACACGAACCCGATAATTAAATGAACAGTTATAGTATAATGTACCGCAACACAGAGAGAGGTTTTTCAGATTCCTGCACATGCTGTGCTCTTCCTCCCATTTATACTGTCCTCCTCCTCAGCTCCACACCAGCATAATTAAGAAACTATTGCAGAGTAAATTTGTAGTTCTGTGCAGTTATAGTTACCTGAAATCAATGCTGGCTCAAAGTTATGGTGGCATCATAAACTATTTGATTGCCTTAATGGAATTGTTTATCATTGCAATTATTTATTATTTATAACATCACCTCAAGTTATTCCTTGCTATTGATCATATCATCCTGTGCAATTTAATTTTCATTTGTGTTGTCTGGATTAGAAACATGAGGGGAAAATGCAGATTAGTACATTTTTCTCTTCAGCAGAGATTGTTTTAGGAGACAGAGCAACAAACAAGATATAAGAGCATAATGGTTAAAGCCTGCTTAAACCAAAAGTATGGTCATTATCTGAGCTATCACAAGATAACTTCTGCTCATTTTTCCAGTTGCCTGAGATAACATTGGTCTTTCCACGATAAAGTTTATAATTTTTACTGTAGTCATTAATGGGAACACTATTAAACAAAAGGACAACTATCAAGAAGATGCAAAAAAACCAACAATTCAGCCTGGGCTGTTTTCCTATAGTGGAGCATTTTAGAGCACTTCAGAATTATTGTGTATATGTATATTTATATATATATATGTAGTGATAATGTGTATATAGTTAAATAGAGTATGTTGGATGCTCAACTAGGATTCATAGGATTCAAGAAATCAGGAATTCTGTTTTAGCAAAGATAGTCCTTAAATACAGGGAATGCCACAGCCTGCAGAAGTCTTGTAGTTGTCACTTGGTCTCAGATTTTTCATCTGAGATCTATTCTTCCCCATTTCCTTTCCAAGATCCACCATCCTGGAATGTTCCCTGTTCCCAGAGTTATGGCAGACACGCAGCAGAGAGGGCTGATGACATGATGCAAACTTTGGTGCCAGCACAGGGCTTGCACTTTCTGCATTGAGCTGAGTCACCGTTACATGTAATTTATCTCTTTCATTTTTAAAAAGGTCTAATCTAAAAGGAAAATCACCTTGGCTACTTGTACCTCTGCTTCCCTGTCTCCTCCCTATATTAACAGCTCAGAGTTCAGGCTATATGGAGGTGATCATCTGCAGTGTGCCTGGTACAGTGGGAAGTGAAGGGCTGCTACAACACAATGATAGAGTGATAATGATAAACTTCACTGTAAGGGAATTTTTCTGGTGTGTATCTGAAATCATTCAGCAAGCAGAGAGAAGGCTGACTTTTATACTGAGAACAAAATCTCCTAGATGGTCCCTTTCAGTCCTTTGCGTTGATCTAATTATAGGAAAGCTATCATTCTACCAGAAGCTTTAAGTATCAGAAATGACTAACACTTCATAAGGTTACTGTGTTGGAACAGAGCTTTGGAAATCCTTTGCAGAAGAAGGTTATATAAAGCCAAAAAGTTCAAATAGGAACCTGGATTTGAAAACAACTAAGAAATAAATACAGAGAAGCATATTTATTATAAATTCAACATGGATTCTTTCTGAAGAAGACTTCGAGGAATATTATGTTATCCTATATTCTCTTGAACCATACTCCTGTTTCAACTGGGTGTTTTTCTCACAGAAGCTGCAGTTTATCGGGAATGAAATTCCAACACACTTCAAATATAGACGTGTCTAGACCCACTGATATATTTCATGAGAGGTTCTTGCCTCGTTAGATGCTGTACATGAAAGTTTCATTATGGAGTCAAAAATCCTGATGAAAATCTGCAGTATTAATTTTGTTTTCTGTTCTATTCTATTTCCATTGACTTATCCTTTATGAGGGCAGGTATAAATGCACCTCAAATGTTCCAAAAGCCATTTCAGTTTCACATGCCTCTTTGGAAACTGTGGACTTTAAACCAATGTAAAGATCTTTGTCAATACTTAAGAGATTCTAAACATAATAACCCTCTTTAAATGTTAGGTTATTTCTTTTTAACTTGCTGATCAAAAACATTTAGAGGCAAAGCAGATACTGCTTTCATGTAAATTAAAAATCTCAAACCACAATTTTTCACAGATAAATCCATCAAATGAAAGTAAAAACAATATAAGTACAACAAAATACACTAATGCATTGTAATAAGCTATTGAACTTTATAAATTGGAGTGATTCATGTGTCTAGTTACAGAAATGACACATCAGTCATCTAGTCTGTTTTCTTTCAACTGCTAGAACAACAGTTGTTTCCACCTTGAAAGATGCACTTGTTCTCTGATGCCAGGCTTTCACCCTACTACTCCCTTAAAGAAATTAAATGAGCACGAACAAACTTATATTACTCTATAATTTTTGTTGTCACAGCTTGATTATTTGAAATTATTATAAATATATAGACATATATTTTTGAAATAATTTAATAATATTGTTTACTACTAATAAAATATTCTCTATAATTCCAAGGCAAAATAGCATTGATACTCCCTATGCTATGTGATAGTAGTGAAGATTTAAATAGCAAATACTGCATAAACTTGAGTAATACCTGATTTTTCAGCCACACTAGGCAGCAGAAGAATATTTATTTAGGTGACAAAGAGCTGAAGGAGATTTTAGGCAGAAGGGGCCCCAAAAAAATACATAGAAAGGACTATTGAGACATTCTGCTTTTACTATGTAATATTCCAGGACCTCATTTCAAATTATTTACATTCACTGAATAGATAACTTACCAGCTTGCTGATCAGGAAAAAGGCTAATCTCCTCAAGTAACACGAACTGTAAAACATATGCTCTAATTGCAACTTCTTGATGTTTAAAAATTATTGACTTCAGCATGGGCTGAAGGGTCTTATGACTCCATGCCTGAAGTAAGAGCCCAGATTATGTTTTCGGAAGCATTCAGCCTGAGTAGCCCTAGAAGACCTGGGCTTTTTTGGCATTATAAGTGTTTCGAATGCCACTACCACAAAACTGCCACTATTCTAGCAAAAGCATCTTCATTTATTTGTTGGATTTCTTGACAGGGCGTAAAATCTCCCTTTCCACCTTTAAATTGACAAGGTGTCTATTATAGCCTGCAGAATCCTTCCTGGCCTGATTGTCCACCCTGGAATTGAGTGTCAGAGTAGTGTGAGCTCTGGAATTTCCTTCTCACTACAAAAGCTTTTCATAAGTATCAAGTAGCCACTCTAAAGCATGAGATAACTGCTAACAGCTGTGGTAGTTCACAGTCTTTTGCCTGGCTTCCTAGATTTCAACACAGCTTTTATTTCCTAATATGACTTTATAGATTTTTCTCTTCAGTCTTGCAAGCAAACAGGTGCTTAGTGCTAATTCCATGAAGTGCTCGGGAAACCTTGCATGTGTCTCCCATATCAAATATAAGCTACTTGATTTTACCTTCAAGAACAGTGAGTAAGATTAGTCATATTATTTAGGATCCTGGCCAACATCTCTTGCCTGTTAGCAAAAATTTGTCTCCTGCATCTGATCAGTCACTGCCTTAATGGTGTTGGCCTGCTATGTTTCCCAAAGGCAGCATTGTGCCTTTGCCCAAGCCCTTGCATTTCTAAGCAGTCCTATAACACCATAAAGGTTTCATCATAATTCTCTGAAAACCTGTGTCTCAGAAACGCCAGAGCAGACAAAGCTTTGCTGGCTGGCCTCCTTGTTGACTCATCTTGCCTCTTCATGCTCTCTGATATTTCTGTCCTCCTGTCTTTATCCATCACTCCAAAGAGAACACTCCATTGCCTCTCACTCCAGTTTAGAAGTGTACCACTAAGCAAGCAGGGGACTAAAAGAAGGAATACCAACATTTTCTCTTTGTGTGACAGCATTTTGAAAGACCTACTGACCTCCACTTTTGCTTGAAAAGAAAGAGCAAAGGCAGCACAATCCAGAAGATATTTCAAGACCATGAACCTTGAGATGAAGGAGGTATTTTTCTTGAGATCCACATGAAGATACCTCTGTCCTGCAGTAAAACAATAACTAAGGTGCAATCCTGACCTCAGTGCATCCTAGGGGCTAACTTCAAGAGGTCTAACACAGAATGCTGGCTGACGTTAACTGGGCTATTGTTTTCAGCAACCAGGAAATTAGCATGCAAGTGAAATTAAAAGGGAACTTCAGGAAATGCAACACCTTGCAAAAATATCAAATGGGTATGGGCAATTAAAAACAAACAAACAAACAAAAAAGAAACAAACCCGAGAGGGCAATGTAGAAACTATGGAATTTTTTCATTCTGACTGGTTATAAATTAACTGCTTTATTTTATAATTTCTAATGCATTCTTATTTTTTTCCTGGAATTTTCATTTTCACTTTAAAATGGCTTAAGCTTCAATGGGCAAAAAAAGGCATGAAATCATATTTAAGTAAATACTGACATTTTATGTCTTTTATTTAGTCTCAAAGTGAGAAATTGAAGTTTTGGTACAATGGAGACTTTTATTGAAACTCCCCAAAGTTTCTGCTCTGATCTAATCTATTTCCCAGTTCAACTTACCAAGCCAAAAAATCCACTTCTGATCCACCTTTAAGGTTACTCCAAGTCTGAGGAATCTATCTCTTCCTAACCATTTTAGTGAGCCTTTACAACTAATGTTTTACCTCAGATCTCACCCTTTCCATGTGCTGAAAACAGCTATAATTTAGAGTAGACTTTATGAGCATAGCCCAGCTTTTGGGGAAGTTTAGCAGTACACTTTAATTGCCAGGTTTGGGATAAGTGGATGGATTTTAAGAAGACATAAGATTTATGAAGGGATAAATATAGATTCTCAGGAAGAAAATATAAAAGTATGAAAGGTTATTAAACTTATGATGAAAGATCTAGGAGCAAGAGACATGGTAAGTGAGGCATCCTACAGCTAAGTAGCACACTTTGTCTAGCACTGATTATGTCTGTATCTCTTGGGATGTACAGCCTGTACAAAAAAAAAAGAAAAAAAAAAAAAGGGGCTTTTGCATTTTCAAAAGATACTTCTCCTTAACACTTGAGAACTACATTGGAAGAATCTATATATATTTTAATTGATGGAAAAAGTTTTAATGCCTAAGAGCCCATAAACATTTTAGAAAGCAAATCAAGAGATGGAAACGTGTTTCAAAGAACAGCCTCTCAAGAGCCAAGAAAACAGGTGTATTACTGTACAAGTTATTTTATTTTATCAGTCTAAAGAGAAAGGAGAGGTAAGTAAAAACATGAAGTATAGAAAAGTGGAATCACTTTGTTCTTTCTGGTTTACCACCAATTTTATCATCATTACATAGGATGCTGAAGGTGAAGTATATTTTAGAACGTTACTTACTCAGAAGTGGAATGCTTTGTGACTGGAAATGAGAGTACTGCCACAAAAAGGGTAGGGTGGAATATCAAATGTTCCATTAGATCAAAAAGACATTTTTACCCTCAACTAATGTTGGAGATGTAAAAATGGAGTTCCCTTAAATAGGCAAAAGACAGAAACAAGTAGTGTGGGAAAAAAGCGCTAAAAAAAGATAACCTGCATTTCCTGTCTTCTTCAAACATCTCTTAATGACAAATGCAGTGACAGTCCTTATGAAAAGTAAAGATTTGATGGATTTTTTCATTACAACTGCCTTATCATGTGAAGAGTCCTTACAAGAAGCATTGAAATCCTACTGAGAAGCTTAGTGGAGTGTCAGAGAACCTGAGCCACCATGCTGTGCACAGCTTCTCAGTGACCCAGGGGCACTGGAGTGATGCCACTATCCACCGGAATTTAAGAAGCTGAGAGTCAGATGAGAATAGTGTGAGTCACGCCAATAATTAGTACAATGATTTTTTTATGAATGAAAATGCAGCAAAGAAGGAATGTCCTCAACATGGCATGAAAGTATTCTGTGGAGAAAAAAGGTCTTTGCTAGTTCTCCATAACGCAGAAGGAAGAAGAATCTAAATTAATTTCCCTTTAACTAACACACAAAAACAAACATATCCGTATATATGGCTATTCTCTCCTGAGCAAAATTTTTCCCCAACATTTTCATATGATATATATACTTTATTTCTATGTATTATTACATACAGCAGAGGATCTACCATTGCAGTTACTTGCAATCTGCCGAGGCAACTCACCTGAATTGTGAGACTTTATATAACATCTTTTCTTGGGAGTCCTTTGAAAGAAAGCTGTGAGGTGAATCGATCCTATATTGTCAGTGTTAGCATGCACTTGGCTCTTTTCTTTCCTTGGAAAGCCTGTGCAGCTGGGTGATGGAACATATCAATCAACATGGCACGTGTCAGACCAGTCCTGGAAGAATAAAAGCTGCTAATAACCATTAACTGGGTGCCAACAACAGAAGAATTCATTGCATGCACCGTCTGCTCCCTGCACTCATCCGATGTGTGTTTAGGTAAAAAGGGAAATAAGAGGGGACAACATGAATTAGAACTAGATCCTCTTCTTCACCTAGGCTTGGCCTCTAACCTGGCTCACCAGAGGGAAGTCTCTGCCTAAGAAAATCATACATGATAACTAAAAAGGCCAGACAGATTCATAGTACTTTTTACTGTTTGGTTGACATAGAGAACAAGTGTTACATTACTTGTTCATAGTGTAAAGGTCTATTCCTTAATGACAGGTACTGTCATTAAGTTTCTTACTGATCAGAAAGAAAAATTTCTCCTGGGTGTACATGATAGAGTTTTCATTCCAGTATTCTGCAGTAAAAGTTCAAGTGAGAATATTAGTCACATTATTAGGTATCACACGTTATATTAGGTATGACATAATATCATGTTATAGTATATGTTACATGTAACACAAAAAAGCCAAATAATGAATTTATGATTTATATAAATAGAAGACTTGCAATTAGAAAAAATTTAGAAGCCTTCACAACCCACAAAAATTGAAAAAGTCTAAAATGCCAATGTGAAAAACATTCCATGTGATGAAAGAAAGCCCTACCCACCAAGTAGGCAGCATTACAATACCTAGAAAGAAGCCTCTCTTAGGTTTCACACAACCCTTCAGGTCTTACTCCTCCTTGAAACAACACTAGAGAACAAAAGTAAAGGACAAATTCACCCTCCTCTCTATTTCTGTTTTCTTAAAACCAGAAAGCCAGTCACATCAAGAAAAGGGCAATAAGCCTGGGAATAGAATTGACAGTGCCTTTTGTAACACACGTAGCTGTAAGATTTCACTGGCAAGTTGAGGAAAAGCAAAGGCGACCTTGGAAATCAATGACACTGAAAAGCAGTACGATTCTGAGCATCCCAAAGTTTAGAATAGTAATCTCCTGAGTTACACACATGAGGTCTTGCCCTTCAATATAAAACTTGTAAATACTGCCTGTGCTCTCTGAATCAATAAAGATTGATGCAGAAAGAGATACTGCTTTCTGCAAAGGAAAGGCATGAAGTAAACAAAATGAGAGAAAAGGTGTTCCATTAAATTGTACTTTATTATTTTATGAAAATACTCATAGCCTTGAAAGCTGGTCACTCTCCATGTACATATTTAGTGACTTTTCAGAAAATATATGGAGTTATTTGTGCAACCAAATGAAAGTGGCATACAGTTATACTAAAAACTTGTATGAACGAGAAATATATTTGGCTAAAACTAAAGCTTAACAGCTATAACAGAATCTATAACTGGAAACTATCTATTAGCTTATAGGTTTACTTCATTCAGACAAGGACCCCTGTTGTTTCTATTAGGAGTCTTCTTTGTCTGGGCTTAAAATAAATTGGGAAGACCTGTTTTGTTCCTGAGAAGCACATCCTAGAAGGTAGACTTGAATGTGACAATTATATTTATGTAAATGAGGATGCTGCAGTGAAGCAACATTACTGTGGTAGGGATGCTGTGAGTCTGCCCTCACAGCTCAAGTCAGGTGCTGAAGGAGTAGACATCTCTAGGTTACTACTACAACTGACTTGTCAACGACATCATAAAAGATTAGCAGTCCTCAAATTTCGAGATGTTCTATAATTCACCTGACTGCATCAGGCACTTTAAAAAAAAACAAACCAAAAAAAACCCAAACAAACAAACAAACAAACAAACAAAAAACCATCAAAAGGAGAACCTCAAAAAGTCTGTGATGGAGAGATTTTTCAGAGGATGAGAACTTATGCCTTACTGGAGGCATTAACTCAATAATTCTTAGGAAGTCTAGCATCAAATTGAAGGAAAACAAAATATTGGGAGTTGTAATATTCCTGACTCTGTTAGTTTTATGTTTTCATATGTGCTATCATCCATGATTCTCTTCAGATGGAATGCAACAGCAAACCTTTAAAGTCCCCATTGGGAGATGTAAAGTAATTTTAAAATAAGAAAAGAGAATTTAATATAAGTTCTTGATGCTTACTGCTTAGGGTCTTTGAAAATTATAAGCACATTAAACTGTTGGTCTAGTGTTATTAAAATAATATTTCATTTTTATTTTACAGTCCATGCTTTAGAAAAGCTTTATGAACTCTCAACAGTCTTCCAAAGGCTGGTTACTTAGCAGGGTAGATCATACTGCCTCGTTATTGCAAAAAAATTGACAACTTTTGGTAAAGTATTGCTGGCAGCAGGTTTGTGTATATTATTAGGAAACTCAAACAGAAGGAGATACTGAGTTTTTTGTCATTCTCAAAACATTTCTTCATTGCTGTCACCAATGGGCTTTCAGTTGCACAACTAATTAGATGTACTAAACCCTTCTGCTGTAAGAGTTACTTCACTTCCCTCCTTGTTAGTCATCCACCTGTTACAGCTTGTGTTTTCAAACTGTGACTGCTCTGGGGCACAGCCTGGCATACACTGGATGTTTGTGCAGCATCTACAACGAGTCCCCAACCTGGCTGAGGATTGCCTGTGCCAATATTTATTTGAATAATTGCAAATCCCAGGCCTATGAGAGTTCTTTGAAAAAAAAAAAACCAAACCAAAAAGACAAATGCACTGGAGCAAAAGATGTAAATATTTCCCTCTGTTTCATTGATGGGATCTATTTAGTCAAATGGTGCATAAATTAGCATCGGCAGCACAGTTTATAAGACAGAGGCTCTTGCAAGAAATCAGAGCATCAGCTTAGAATGTGAAATTCCATTCTTGGGGAAATCCCAAAGATTTCATTACTACTTGTCCTTCAAAGAGTCAAAAACTTATATTCCAAATATATTTCTTCAGGTGGGATTTGAAAAAGGTGTGTTATTTTGGAAAGTGCACTTAATTATCTCAAATAGCACCATACACGTTATTTTATTTAAATTTAAGTATTATGATACAGAAAAATTAAATTATCACATTTTTCACAAAATCAAGCAGATATAAACACAGAGTTCCTAGTTTTTCAAACTAGAAATAAATGGTACTGCCATTAAATGTTTTGACATTTACAAACTTTCTGATCAAGTAACATCAAAATCTGAAGATGGAGGAAAAAACAAGATATGCCTCTTCTGTTTTAATGACTCAGTGAAAATTATCTATGTGGTTCAAGGCGGATGCAAATTGCAGAAAATATTTGAACTTTAACAGCTATGACTGAGTATTAAATTTCTACCTTTGTTTTAGCAGAAAATCTATCTGTTGCTCTGAAAAGGTACTAGAAAGATGGGAAAAGACTGTGTAAAACCCCACTACCTGCATCTGGTGCAGATGTGTCTATTAGGTTTTGATTCCCAGCCACAGATATTTATGTAGAGTTTTGTGTTGAGCCACAGCTCCCCAAGCTGCAGATTTTGTAATTATATGCTATTTATTCATGGACACTCCTGTATGGTGAGAGCAGAATTTTTTTAAGGAATACTTTAACTTGCATAAACTTTGGCTACCAAAGCTGAAAACTAAGAAGTGAAAGTTCCTTACTTTCCATTTTCAAATTGCTCTTCACATTCTTGTCCCACATCAATAATATCCATGCAGCATGGGGACGTAGTGTATCTATAAAGTCAGCATGGGCTGCAGGGCTCTTGATGAAAAGAAATTCTCAGAGGCTTACTGCCGCTCGGTCAAGTGACTCTGAAATACACCTGAAATTATCCTTGTTGGTAAGGACTGCACTTGAAGATATAAGTGCAAAAAGACAATGGAATTCACCAGTTAATAGCCCACAGCTATTAACTGCCCACAGCTATTAAGTCACTTCTCCTTTACATACAAGACTGGATCCTTCAGTCAGTAGCTGTCCCCGCTAGCGCCCTGCATCAAAGGGCTGGACTGTAAAGTGAACTTGGACTGCACTCAAAGCTTACTGCTCTTCCTCCTATATAAATATTTATATATACCCATTCTAGGTATAACCTAGGATATTATATCATATCATACCTCCTAGGCTGTTTGGCTAAATTTATGCCTCCTCTCTTGTGAAGAAACTCTTACAGGGGTGCAAATGCACAGGTACTACAGGGAGGAATATTGTCCCACCTCTCCTGTTTCTGCTTAAGAACAGAGAACGAACTACCCACCCTCTTATCAAATGAGCTCTGGGAAAATAGACACAGGTTTTTTCATAATTCTGATGTCTTTATTTGTGCAACACAGTTGTTCAAAGTTGATACCATCTTTTGCACTTGTAGTTCCAGTTCTGAGATGGCTTAAGTCATAAATTACTCCAGTGAATTGGCATCCCATTTACCATGGGGTTTGTTTTGTATTTAGTCGAGAGGAGAAGAGAGGAGAGGAGAGGAGAGGAGAGGAGAGGAGAGGGGAGGACAGGACAGGACAGGACAGGACAGGACAGGACAGGAGAGGAAAGAGGAGGTTCATCAGTGTCTATAGTTGTTGCCCCAATGGTTCTCACAAGAACCAGCTTTTACCAACAATGTTCAAAGCTAGAAATTTGTCACATCATGGTGATGACTAAGAAAGCATTAAACCTCTACTATAATCCTTGCCCCAAATTATTTCAGAGCAAGTAGAGTACAATAAAATAGAATCAATCAACCAACCAACCAAAAACCAGCCCAAACCTTAGTAGACAAATGGTAAAAGACCTGCTATAAAAGGAAGTCTGGAAATGTCAAAGACTGCTGGAGAAAATCTAAGTAGCCTTTTGTTGCTGTTGGGGAGGTCACGACACACATGGACAGTGTCTCAGACAAAGTGCAAAAAGCTGCTTATTAAACAAACCAGCCTCTTTTATACCCCTTGTGTATGTTGTCATTTGTGTTCATCAACTTAAACTACTG
>NW_008238834.1:3527668-3539824 GCF_000691975.1 Corvus brachyrhynchos | reverse complement strand
TTCAAGCATTGAGGAAAGTAACAGGTGCAGACATGTTGCTGTTTTTCTCCTTCTATTGCCTAACTTTCATGCTTCTGTTTATACTATATTCTATAGCAGCCTCTTTTATACCCCTTGTGTATGTTGTCATTTGTGTTCATCAACTGCTAAACTACTGCTAAACTACTACAATATATTTATTGTAGTAGTTACATTTATATATATATATATATAAAAAATACTGGCTACTATTAACTAAAACATACAGTCATTGGCTACCTATGGCAAAAGCATTCAAGCATTCAGGAAAGTAACAGGTGCAGACATGTTGCTGTTTTTCTCCTTCTATTGCCTAACTTTCATGCTTCTGTTTATACTATATTCTATTGGATAAAAACTAACTGCTTTTCTTCTCACGGGCTTTTCTCATGAATAGAAGTTAACCATATCCAAATTAAGGTCTGTGAAGCCTGCAGACCTGCTTTCAGCCTCAACAGCCTTTCACAGTAAATCTGAAAATGCAAGATGTCAATGAAAAGATAGGTAGACAGAAAATCTGAACTACTAAACTGGAGTGAACCTGAGGGAAAAACAGATAAACTACAGGAGATATTAAGGATTAAGGCTTAAGAAAGCTGTTATAACTTGCAGAGTAAATTAAGTTACTCAATGAAAAATTAAGTTTGCAGAATATGAACCAGTCCTCTGAGGTAGACATATAAGCCAGCAATGAAAACAAAAAGGCATTAGAAGTAAAAAGAGTGAGAAGCTGATGAGAAGCCAAGTCAGAGTCTCCCAGTTACAGATGGAGGTAAATGCAGCGTGGCAAACCTCATGATCTAAGAGGATATCAAGTGTTGGAAAGAGAGGCACGCTGACTGTTGGACCAAATTTGCTGGAGTTTGCAAACCCTGGCACCACACTTGAAGCATGAGCAGAGGATGACCAGAGCAGTGGATATTTTGTAGCCAAAACTTAAGGATTGTAAATCTGAAAACTAATGGAATATGAACACTGATTCCACAAGCAAAGTGGAAATATAGCACTGGAGGAAAAACTTCATGCATGAAGTGTAAAAGGTTAGAACTCAGTATATTTAAGTAGTAAACACAGAGAAGAAAACACTGTATAGAGGGGAGCATGCCCAACCCTGAGTTATGAGCGAACTTTCAGAAGTCTGAGGTATTAAATAACTGGAAAATTTGGCAAAGTCATGCAGGACACAGGACTATGCTCATCTGAAGACCAAGTACATATGGAAAAAGAAAGATCTTTGGCCTATGGCTGGAGCTGAAACAGGAGACAGCTAACCTCACTGGGAGCCACAGAGCAAGCAAAAAAATGGCCAGCTTTGCTATATTGGCAGTATATATGGGACTTCACCTGTGTATAGAACTAACATCAGTACTAAATAAATCTGTGTAAAGGAAACATTCATATTACCTACCAGGGGATAGATAAATCCTTAGAAGAATGGCGCAAAGCCCAGCTAGTAGGCTTTGCCAGACCTGCAGTGGGCCAGTGTGACTGCCTCTGCATTGTTGTCCTGGACACAGGAGCAGAGAGGAGTTTGGTGTCACTAGGATGGCTCCAGATCCAGTCCTCTGGGCCACACAGCTTGGCAGCAAGGAAGAGCTTAGGAAGTTCCATTGTTTTCCAGTTAAGGTAATTAGAGCTCATCCGGTATTGTTTGGGTTTCTTCTTTTAAGCAGTTTCCTACTCAGTTTCCATGAATAATGGGCAACTGTGTGGGAAAGTATTTTTTTATTTAGGAAAGGTTTTCTTAGGTATATCTTACCCTTTAGCCAAAGAACAAAGGAGAAGCATCAAAGTTATTTTATATTTGCATAGTAAACATAAACTTGGCATGCATACTACACAATAGATTTGCTAACTGTGAGACCATCTGATTTATTGGGGTTGAAGTCAGACAGCCAGGTATTTTTGACATATTTTGTCACAAAATATGCAAGATTGTCTAGACAAAGATGCTATTTTTGTCTCAAAACCAGTGTTTGCCTGCAGATCCTTGAGGTGCAGCAGAATATTCTGGTGCTACATCAACGTATGCTTGTGTCTAAGCATGTGTCAGTGGTGTGCTGGCATACTGGCCTTTGCTGACAAAATTGCAGCCAGCTGACAAAGGAAAATGATTACTCACCTTTATTTGGTACTCATTACATCACATCTTGAATACTTCTCCCAGTTTTGGTTCCCAGTACAAACCATTGGTAAACTGGAGTGAGTTAAGGCTGACAGAATGGTCAGGGCTGGAACATTTGCCCTTTGAGCAGAAGCTGCAAGAGAGAAGTTGTTCAACCTACAGAGAAGATGGCTTTGGGAACACCTTACAGAAGTCTGCCCATATCTACAGGGAAGTTAGCAAATTCCTGTTATGTACGGGCATGGTAGATGAATAAGGAACGACAGTCCCAGACTAAAAGAGGAGAAGTTACAACTGGAACAAATTGTCCAGGGCTCTCTGTGAGGACATCCAAGCACTGGAACAGGCTGCCCAGGAAGGTTTTAAAGACCTGACTCAACAAATCCGTGAGCAACCTAGTCTAAATGCTGAATTCATTATTAACTCTGAGCAGGATGTTAGAGCAGATGCCTACCTGAGATCCCTTCCAACCTGAAAGATCCTATGGAAGGCCATCTTCCAAATTCTCTCATGATTAGCATTGGGTTATGCAAGCCACTGAATATTTCCCATTTTCTTAAGGAAGGTCTAAGTGCAGAACAAATCCATGAAAAGTATTACAAATTATAATGTGGGAAAATGCAACAATTCTGACTGCAAAATGCTCATTGTGAATGGAATTGGTAACAGGATGTCTTGATTGCTAGCAGGAACATTTGACTGTGACTTTTAAAAAATCTCTAGCTCTTTTCACAGTTAGACCACATTTTGTTTAGGAGCCAGTGTTGATTACGATTCAAACAGGAGTGGTCCAAGTCTTAAAATTTTGGCCTTCAGTTCACGTAGTCCATATTTTCATTTTAAAGGGCTGTATCTGATTAGCCCATTATGCATTTTTCTGTATTCTCAAATGTTTAATAATAAATGATGGAGGAAGCTGCAGGTCAGATTAATTAGTCTTTTTGACTCTGTGTGTGTGCATTAACATTACTGAAGGGTCTGCCACTGCTTAATTAAGCCCACAACATAATTCTTTGCATTGATTAGGTACCATGCAGGTGCCCCAAGTTCAGCTATTCAAAGTTATGGCAGACATCTAAGTCAGACAGACTTAAATCAGAGGACCAAAGTTAAATGCCTAATTTCCTTATATAATCCATGAATAAAAGTGGGTACTTCCATGAAAGGCAATCAGAACATCATTACCTCATCTATATTAATTTGTATAGCCCATTATCTTCTTCCTAGCTGACATTTGTCATAACCCATTTCAGAAGATAGCCAATGTTATTGTTCCTACATGGTAGCAAATGCCCCAATTAAAACAGGCCAGGATTTTTCCAATTAAATAGAATAGGCATGAGAGGTTTTGCTGGAAAAGTGCCATACACTTGATGAAATTCATCAAGCTAAATATTCTGCTTTATTTCCCCTGAAACATAGCAGGAAGCCTTTCTGCATAGATCATTGGTTGGTGCACAACAAACATATTGAAGAGACAAAAGTCACGAGTGTAGGCAACATGATTACGTGGACTCCCTTACAGAGGACAGACCTCTGCTAGAAGGTTATGTATCCATAGGTTCCATTTCACCCAGAAGCCAATTCATGATAGATTGTGTACATTTTCCACAAACACTGGAAGTGGGTTTCATCTCAAGTAGCTTTAGACACTTACAACTTGTATGGGATATATCCAAGCTGCTCTGTTAGATTCCCTTTATTGTCAGCAGGGAGAAGCAGGTACCAAGAAAATGATTCATCTGACCTGCCTTAGAAATCTACTGAAGGACTAGATGACTCATACTTCAGCAAATTGTATTACCTTCCATTGATAGGAAAAGAAGTTCAGACAAGTAGCCTGACTGCAAGTAAATCCCACACAAGAAAACAACACCGATCCATAAATCTGGGACCAACAGAAGTCTTGTAATAAAAGGGACAAACAGCCTCATTCCTACACAAGAGCTATATTTGCAGTGTACCTGCTTCAGACATTATTAAAACAAACCCAGATAAAGTATTACTGTGCTATGATCAAAACTACAAGCCATACATTTGAAAATCAAACTTTTTTATATGTTGAAGGTCTTTTTACATTGATAAAGTCATGGAAGATGAGAATGATATCGTTTCTTTTTCAGAATCCTTATATATCTGAACCATATTATATTAGCTTTTTGTATCTGAATGTTTATTTGGCCACCAACCAGTAAGGTTCCTTCTGAGTAGCATCATTATTAACATGCAAAAGTGTAACTTTCAGCAAGTAGAAAGAAAGAAGAAAAACTTCTTTTGAACTTCCCTTGCTTCTCTCTGGGAGGGTAAAGTTTCTCCAAATCTGAAATCTATAGGGTACCGCTCTAAGCAACAAAGAGTTCACGGTCAGCCCATCAGAAAGGCTTGTGGTGGGTTGACTGTGAACTCTTTGTTACTTGGAGTGGTACCCTACAGATTTCCTACAGCCTTCTTTGAGGAATTTTGTAATTTGGTGAAAATCTCCCTAAATCTACCTCATTTTGTCTTTTTTTTTCCAAATGAAAAAAACTCAGTTTTTTCTCTGATGACTGTAGGAGAAAGTTAAAAACTTGACTGGGAGAAAGGGCTCAGCCAGCATCAGAAGAAGCACAGACAGAAGTTCCAGAGCTGCCCTGGTGGCCAGGCAGTCTCCCAAGCCCAGAGCTCAGCATCACACCTTGCCTAAGCCCTGTGTCCTCCCCCCTGAAGTGCTCAGCTCTGCTGCAATTCCAGCTGCCCAGAGTGACTCTCTGAGTCATCGTGGTTTCAGCACCACATAATCCTGAAAGAAGGGATGTGAAAGGAATAAGTTGAGGCTGCAGGGGGAAATGCACACACTCCAAGAGAAAAGAGAAGTCAAAATGGTAGGGACATGGTAAGTGTGGTCACTGAACAAAAACATGACACATCTGGAAAGCTGAGGAAGGAAAAAATTGCCCTGGGTATCTCCGCAGTCAAAATGCAGAGCCCTGGGTGTGACAGAGGGAGCACAACTTTCATGTGGAGAGGTCATCACCTTCCCCACCACAGAGAAGAGTAACCAGAGGACAAGCTTTCATCGAAACGGAGTGAAAGCTCCTAGCAGGTGATGATGATGATGATAACAGACATTCAGCAAACTGCAGGCTCATTTAGAAAAAGTGCAAGAAGTTTCTCAATCATTTATTCTGGATCTTCTTAATAAAGAGAAGTGAAGCTTATTTTTGAACATTGTAATCACAGAAAAATGATGAAGAGTCCCCTTCTTTCTCAAGAATCAAGTAAAGGAGAAAAATATGCTGTGCTGCTTTCTCACAGTTTAGCACATGGTCACCAAAATAACAGTGCAAGCATCTCCAAAGGTAATTACCCTTTTTGACCTGAGTGGCTGATCACCATATGGAGGCTGTGGCCACACATCTTGATCTGACTGCAGCAGAGCCAAGTGAAGACACTGCCAGCCCTGGCTTGTTCCCAGCTGTTTGCCTGCACTGTTTGCTGTAGGTTACTGACATGTGGATCTGCTGGCATAACTATTCAGTCAAGCACTCTCCATTTCAAAAAAAGCGAGTCAGATGAGCTGATATGTCATAAATATAAGGTCTTCTCTAGGCTGAGGTGTTGCAATCACTAAGTCCTGAGGTGATTAATCACCTAAGCAGTCACACCAGCACTGCCGGGAGTCTCAAACCTCAGCTACCTCTGGCCAAGGACAGTTTGTTTATGGAGAACGAAGACCCTTTCCCCCTCATGCTGCTGAATTCTAACATCTCCATGGCTTTTCCCTGACAACTCTCTCCCTACAAACTCTGTCTTTAGGTCATAATAAAAATCTTTCTCTGATTTTTCTGCTGCCTTGGCTATCAGATTCTCTGGTGTTTCTGCTGTCTCCAGCCTGCCCCCTCCCTGATAGCTTGTCCCACAATGCCCAATTTCCCTCCAGCAGAGACCTACTCCCACCTTGTTCAGATCCCTGCAGCTGCTGTGCATTTTGACTCATAGTGCCCAGTGCTTTGGTTGTCTGCTTCGTAAAGAAGCTTGAATCCTTTTTGGCAGGGTAGTAAAGTGCATGGCTTCTTCGGGAAAACAGTAAATCATCTGGTCCTTGCTCTCCATTGAAACTAGGCACAGAGAATTGCAATAAGATAGAAATTTCAGTAACTCTCCAGTCCAGGAGGTATGGTGGGCTATTTTTTGGAAAGGGACACAGGAATGTGCATAGGGTATTCCTGTCTTTAAGGAATCTTACCCATTTGTCTCCATGGGCTCACCTCCCAGTCATTAAAAGGTGATCTGAAGGAAAACAGACTATTTTTGCTCTCTGGTCTGACCTGTCCTTTCCTTGTGTCTGAAGTAAAGCCTTGTGGCTGACAGGCCAAGCCTTGCTGGCACCCTTCAACCTGAGCCTGCTGTTGTGGGACCAGCCTTAGCAGGGTACCCTCAGCTCCCAGCACTACAGTGTGTACCTTTAGTGTAAGTCTCTGGCTCATGATTTCACTTTCAAATGAGATACACAGTAAAATTTGAAGTGGCAGAGAGATTTATATCCTCACAGAGGTGCATGCTGTTAAATACTACAGCTGATTTCTCCCCAGAATATTCCGACACTGCTGTGTTGCTAGATGCATCTTGGTTGGTATAGTTTAACTAAGAAAACACATCATGAATGCACACATTTATAAATGCAGCAGAAATAATCAATAATTCTCTTTTCTTCCCATTTTCCGACATGGATCTCCTGACCTCAGTCCCTGTCTGGTGTAAGAGGCTCCACAGTTGTGTTGCATTTGTGTGGAAAGGTTTTGATAGAGGGGGCTACAAGGGTAGCTTCTGTGAGAAGTTGCTGGAAGCTTCTCTATTTCTGGGGAAGAATTTGATTTGTAATAAACTAAAATAGAGCTGAGTCTGTTTCACCCATGATGGTAACTGCTGAGTAATCTCTCCATGTCTTTATCTTCGCCCACGATCCTGTTGCTGTATTTTTGCTCCCCTGTCTAGCTGAGGGGGGGAGTGATAAAGCTGCCTTGGTGGGCACCTGCTGTCTAGCCAGGGTCAAGCCACTACAACAATGTCTCATGCAGGGTCACAGGCAGGAAGCACTGCCCCTGTCATGACTGAATCTTCTGCCATAAGAATTCTCACCCAGTTTCTCAAGTTCATGTAGAGACTGAGCTGTTACCTGAACTTTTGTATTTTCCCAGAACTGAATGAAATTTCTCAGACTTCTGCAGTGCAGTTATCGTTGTTCTTTGTCATTGTGTAATCCCTCTTTCCTGAATGCAGCCCTATAAAGCTGTTCACCTCTAGTTCTCATTTGTTTTTATAAAGCCTATTTTCTTGAAAGGCTTCTTTGTATTGACAGCATATAACATGTCCTCCCTGAGATCTCTTTCTTCTGACCTGAATACTTAATGCTCATTTTTTAATATTGCAAGCTGTACCAACAGAACATCCTTACTTGCTTTCCTCAGGAAATTTGGTAACTATTTGGCTTTGATCTTACTATAATTTTTATAAAATCACGTCCAAAAAATCTTCAAATAATATACAGTTGTTCAGTGGTTTGAAACAGAGCTAAATTAGAACTTTATTTTTAAGTACAAAATTTGTGTGTGTTTCAATAAACTTTACTTCTTTATTTGTTTACCTTTTTTATTACAATAATAAAATCATGAAAAATTTTACTGAGCAGAGGTAAATAGCTAAACTTTTTACCAGTCAGGTGTAAAAATATAAAATCAATATAATCACTTTCTTCTTGTTCTTCTCTCTTGAAAACACAGAGGGATTAAACATGTGGAAAATATAACAAACAGCATTGAATGTATGGCTGAGAGGGAGCTGCCACGAGTTGTTCTTTTCGTGCCTTAAAAGCCTTTATTCATTCAACTTTTGCTATCCCAAATCTGCTATAAGAAGAACTTGTTCCTCCAGGAACTGCCCTAAATCATGGAAAAAGTGTGGCCATATTGGTAAGGCTGAAAGGGTTTCTTCTAAAGAGACTCTATTCCTGTTGGAAAAAAAAATAGTGGTGCTCTTCAATCTGAGAGAGCTGGAGGAAAAGGGCAGCTGGCTTTAAACTAATTGGTGTGAGTGGGTACTTACCTGAGTAATGTCTCCCATACTGGGCTCAGCTCTAGCAATTCAATTCTGATGGAAATCTGCAAAAACACAGCCATGCCTGATAAAGTCTGGCATCAGCATGCTCAGTCCTTCAGCATGCACATTGTCCTCAGGTAGATACTGATGGGACAGAGGGGTCTCTGTAGCCCACACCCCAATGTGTTGCTGGTGTTAGTGTTTCTAGTGTTTCTTGGTCTAAAGAAGAAGTCTTGTTAAGAGTCAGCATTAGATTGTATAGAGTGCTTGACCACTGGCCAAGCCTACTAATTGTTTCTTTCCTGCCAAGTGAAATCCTCCTTCCACCTTCCACCCACCCTCAGCTTGGGATGGTATCATCATTACAAGCATCACATTAATTAATTCACTTTTGTAACACACCTAGTTTTCTTTCCAGTACTCACCTCTAGTGAAGTGTTTCTGACATGGATCTTCTCTGGCCTTAACCTGACAGCAAAAAATCCAGATAAACATGTAATAACTTGGCATGCTTTAGATCAGCTTTAAACCTCTAAATTCAGCTATATATCCCTATCTACCATGTGAATCTCTTCGCGGGACATTAATCTTGTGAACACAGGCATGGTGCGTAAATGTTAAGAACGTCTGCACTGACATAGTCTTGTGTTTGCTTAGCTTGCCCTTGAAAGTGCTCACAGTGCCTGGTCTGCTGCTGATGCACATGCCAGTCTACCAAGGCAGGATGGCTCCACGCTTGAAAAATCCCAGGCTGCTATCTTCCAGGAACAAGTATGTCGGATGCACATGTATCTTTTCCTAATTCTACCTGACTGCTGGCTTGAAACTGCCTTTGATAAGCATCAGGCAGAATGCAAGCAAGAGACATAGAGCTTCTTAGTCCTGCTAAACTTTCAGCAACCTGCAAGGTATCTCCTCAAATCAATGTTGGATGTGTGCTGCACAGGGCAAATAATCATCACCACATGCTGAGCACCTGAACTTCCACTCTCTGTACATCATTCATGAGAAACATACCATTTAATACAAGCTCTACAAGTGATTTAGATGATCTCTGCCAGGTACCCTTCCCACCAAGATTCAAGTTGCTGTTATATATCTTGACATGGAAATGCAATGTAATAGAATGTTAGTAACAAGATCTTGACAAGATAAAAAAAGTAAAATTGTCCCGGTTTGAGACAAATTTGGAGGAACGTCCAAAAAGAACATAGTCTGATAGAAGGCACGTTACAGCCATCCCTGCCCCACCAGGTTCAGGAGGAAATTCCTTGGAGGAAAGTGAAGGGAAAAAACTATTTATTTAACAAATACAATGCACACAGGCAAGGGAAAATAATAATGCTAAATAATAAAACCTCTCGCTGTGGAGAGAACCTGGGTAAATTTGAGAGTCCTTTGCGGGTGTGGCTTTCTCCTCTCCAGAGCTGGGGTTCAGCATGGCCCCTCTGGGCCTCTGTGGAAAGGCCTCCCAGTGAAGTTCTGATGTTCTGGTGTTCTGAACAGTTCCAGAAGAGAAGAAAAAGAAGAAGCCAAAGTCCCAGGGCTCATACTTTAGCTAATGAACAAGAAACTAGCTAAAAAGCAAAAGGAATGTAACTCTATTCCCTGCTGCAGGAGTGCAGCAGCCGGGCAAGAGAAGCCAGTGAGCTTATCTCTGTTTTTGAACATGGCGCCAAAGAATTCCACCGGCTCTCCCCCCTCACCCTTAGCTAGCTTTAAAGGCACAGAGAGGCACAGGATTCATGTCTGGGCATAGAAAAGATGATAGGGAATACACTATCATGCAGTCACCCCAAGACAAAAATATAGAAGTTTGTATGTTTATTATATAACGTACTGCTATAAATTGTTAGTAAAAGCTCTTAAAGTATTTTGCTTTCCATTACACCACTTGCAATACTAAGATATTTTTATTTGTTTGTACTCAACAGACAAGCCTGAGCTACCTTTGCTGGCAGAGTTGAGGTCCAGCAAAGACAGTTAGTCAGACATTAGTCAGTTCATGCTCATTGACTCCTCCTAGGCAGAAACTGCAAGAACTGGGAGCAGGTGGATGACCATTTTTCTCTCCACGGCAACAGAGTGCTGTGTGTGATAGATGAGGTTTTACTAAGTGTTTATGAACTCAACATGTCAGTCCTAGTTCAGCAGTGTTTAATGTACTTTTCTCCTATTCTCTATGGTATGACATACCCATTACATACTTGAAAAGGTGTAGGACAATGGCAACACACATCTTCTGAAATGTACCAGGTCTAGTTATGGGGTTTTTTTATGTCACACTTTTGTGTTACAATATTTAATTATTTTCTGAGCTCCCAAGGTCATGTGATAAAAATTAAAAATAAAAAATCAAGAAATCAAGCCATACTCACTGAAGTAAAAATTTACTTTGAAAGCTCAAAATCTTGAAGAGGGATTATAACATATATTGTTTTATTATTCCAAAGATTCACTATTTTTAAGACAACCACTGAGCTCTTGACAGGCCACACATGAACAATTTTGGAGGGCTTAGGTTTGGCAGAATTGTAGTTCCTCTTTATACAATGACCTAGGGTACTGGCACCCAAAAGACCTCTTACAACCTCAGGAAAGCGGATTATCCTGTAGAAGTGATAACCACAGCAGAAAGAATTACCATTTTTCCTGATATTTTTATCTTCCTGACAAGCTCATCAGTCTCATCTACAGAGCAGCACTAAAGCTTCCTTCTAATGCTTCCTTCATGCTTTCACCCCACTTGTCTGGAACTGGAATTGTCTTTCATATGCTTGAATGCAGGAGACTTTTATTTCAAGGCCAAATCACAGTACAAATAATAAGTACTAATGGCAAAATAGTTCTTTATGATAAAATATGATATTGACTTATAAATTTTATATGACTGATGAAATTTAGGAAAATAAGTAAAATCCTGGTCTTCATGCAGAAAGGATCACTAACATACTATCCCTCATGCATGATGCCATTCTATTGCACTGCTTCCTTATCACAGCAATATCTAGGATCCAAGATTAGATAATTTTTTACTTAAAACCTCAATGTTTAGAAGGATACACAGGACAAAAATTATACTTCTCAGCAGGCACTTTTAATATTCAGAGACTGTAATCTTGATTCTCAGTACAACTGAATGTATTATTTACTGACTGTTGAAAATTCTAGAGAACGAAGACATGATTTGGAAATTGCCAAGGTAAATTATGATATGTCTTTAATCCAAGGACTCATACCCTCTCTTCTGCTCCCAAGAGAATATTAAAAATATAAAATCTATCTTTCAGTGTGATGTAATGTAATGAGATGCGGTGTTTCCTCTGTTTAGGGGAACCAGTAGCTGGAAAACCACCTGATTCCTCACTATAATTTAGTTAGCAGCTGTGTGCAGAGCTCCATGTGAGTAAGATTTGTTTGGGCTAGTGATACAAGAGGGATTCAGAAAGTGAGTTCATATGCAGCATGAATCCACATGCCAGAACCCTCTTGGAAGGGAGAAACCAAAACAATAAAGCTCACCCATTAGCAGTGTAGTGTGACTAACAGCAACAGTCCTCAGGTAAACAACATTTGCACAATGGAAAAGGAACCATCCAAAAACAACTGCTTTAACTGTGCACAAAGTCACTTTGTTTAGTCTTTCTCAATCTCCCAACAATGCTGGGAGGAAGGGACCTGTATAATGAACTGGCTTAGTATTGGGTACATAGGTTAAAAGAAGAATGCTGAGAGATACAGGATGGTTTGGTTGATTGGTTGGTTGGTTGACATACTGTTGTGTTTCAGCTGTGTTCTGGCCCAAACCTGGGGTGATTTGATAAAGCAGAGACTTCAGGTTTTGATCATATATACCTTAATATCATGGGACAATGGGTCATAATAATTCTGCATGACTGTGGAGAATTCATGCCTTTTAAAAAAGTTGGACACTCTTT
>NW_008238834.1:3501029-3527594 GCF_000691975.1 Corvus brachyrhynchos | reverse complement strand
TCTTTCTCAAATAAAAACCAAACAAATTATATGTAATGTATCTGTTGAAAGACGGGTTATTAGTAATAAAAATAAAATTACTGGGGCCATGTGAGCAAATATGGGAACAAATGTACACCCATGTGGAAATTCAGCACTAGAGCTGAAAGCTTATGAAAACACCTGCATCTAAATTTTGACCTTAGACTTTTCTCCTTGCTATATTTCCCTAGGCTTAGCCAAAATCTGAAAATAAATAATCCAATCAAACTGCAGGACTTCTCTAGGAATTCACTGTGTCCATCTGTTTGTGAGTCAGTCACAGGCAGAATCAAGTAAACAATAAATACATGAAGATACAAATAACAAAACTTCACTGGAGGAAAAAAAAGCAATGCTTCTCATGCCAGGACTGTGGTGTGTATTCTAAAACTGGCAGTAATTTTTACATTTATTCTGGGATAAGGGAAAAAGGCACCAACTCAGCAGGCTTTCTGTGATCTCTTTACAGACACTTCATCATTTATTGTTTATTCATTTTATATTTCTTCCATAGAACAGAATTCATGTAAGAGTTCTTTATGCTATTATAATTTCCTCCTAGTTTGAATGTTTGCAATGAAAAGGGTCCCATGGAGTTTAACAGAAGATTCTTAATTTGGTCTCAAATGTTACTAGTTATTACTATTAAAAGAAAAATTTATGAGGAGATACTGAAAGAGTTTAGGGGGACTTTTTAGGGTTAGCATTAAAAGAGAAGAAAATGCTACAATTATGCACAAAGTCTCTCCAGCGTAGATGTATGATTATCTCAGTACCACTGAGGATGGTACAAGGAAAAGTTTAAATTGAAGCAAAGGGGAAAAACTTGTTTCTGTATTTGTTCGCATTATTAATTTAACAGCAGTCAGGGTATCATTGCTGTTTTCTCTACGTTGCCACTTTTATCCTGCTGTTCAAACCATTCTCAGGAAGAGCTCTCTTTCTGCAGTTCACCTACTACCAGGTTGCGTCTTTTTCCCCATGAAAGCCCAGAAACATTCTTCGTTTTCCAAGTGGCCCCAGCTATTCATGCTATTCAAAGGAAGCTTAGAAGTATAGACAAAATGAAACATTTTTATAGTGCATGAGGGCAAAGCAGCTAAAGTAGAAGGCAGTACAACTCGATATTTTGATGGTACTGAGAATGGGAAGTGCTATTGGAAAGGGATAGTGAAAATTGCTTTTAGACAGATGAATTTTTTGATGGGAGAAGGAAACCTGGAAATGTAAACAATGGTCAGGATTAAGGAAGTCAAAGGGCACTCTCAGGCTTTCAGGGAGATTTTGCGGGAGAAGGCTGTGAAGTTTTTTTCTCTAAGATGTCTTTATTGGAGATATCTTCCTCTCCACATCCCCTCAGTCCTTCAGTATCACCTGTAGAGAGTTCTTTTTCCTGGCACTGCAGAGACCCCACATTTCCAGTCTAGTCTTCCTTGAAGGTTCCCCAGCCATCCTATCCTCTCAAACATTCTTTCCTCAGTTTCTTCACTTCTCCCACCACCCACACCTCTTCAGGAAGGCTTCCGCTCCTCTGAGAAATCTGTTTCCTGTATCATACATCCAGCCACAACATTCAGACCATGATAAAATTGCCGTCTTCAAATGTGAGATTATTGGGGCACAATTACTCAGTGTTGCAGTTGCATCTCATTATAAGTACTGTGAAGTTTTCCCAGCAATAGCTACTGTCCTGCACATCCTGATCCTAGACTCAGCTTTAGCAACAGAGGGCTCTGAATACACAACATGAGGACTGACTGTTCAAATTCAGAAAATATGCTCTGGAGGAAATTAGCCTAACGTGTACACTTAGTTGCTTCAAAATTGCATTCAAAGAGCAGTTGACAAATTTGTATTATTACATAACTAGAAGGGTCTGTTGAACGGGTCTCTAAAGGGTCTGTTCTGAGCATAATCCCATGTCAGTCATGTCTGCCTCCAAAGAGAGAATAGCAAACTTTTTTTACTACATTTTCAAGGAATCTTGCCCAAGCGAGGAGTGGTTATAAGCTTTTAAAAGAATTAAAATGATAGAGTCATTTTCTAAAATAAATAGCAACTCAGTAGCCTTATATAGGAATGGTTGACTGCATGAACATTGTCGTGTACTACATGTGAGTAAAGAAGCAATTAAAATGAGAAGATTAAGTGTGAAAGACTATTTAGATTTAATTTCTTTCTTTATATCACTAAGGACTTAAAGTGAAGCAAAAGAAATTTAGGAAAATATTTCCCAATGGCAACTGTATTTAGGTGCTGGAATACGTACTTGGGGAGACCAGAAACTCTCCATCAGAAACTCTCCATCACTGCATGTATTTAGCCATCATTTCCTGTTGGCCAAGGAAAGAACAAGATAACCTCTCAACATCCCTTCCAGCCCTAATGTCCACCATAATATGATCACTGCATTAGCTGAAAGCACAACTTGCTGCTACTTGTGAAATGCATCCCTATTTCATAAAGCAGTACAGCTCAGGAGCAGCAGTTTTTAATTTAAATGCTAGTGTTTCAATTTCATATTATCAGAAATTCAAAGTCAAGACTGAGATCATGCAATCTGGAGGAACTTCATCTTCCACATAATCCAGCATAAAGTCAATTTATCTGAAAGGCAATATAATGTCCTTAATTAAAATCACTCAAACACTTTCAATAGATAATTTTTTTTAATAATGAAAGAATGCATTCTGTTTTAAGCTAGTAGTTTCCATGAACAAATTTCAGGCATGGTTTACCAGTCAGCATGGTCCAGGGACTATTCCCAATGGCCTTTGTGCAGCCCTCTGGATTGGAGTTTGCGATGTTTTTTTCAGACATGAGCCATTCCATGCCAGAAGATCTCGGTGCCCAGTAAATTAAACTTGCCTGTTATTAGTCCTTGTGTAAATGTCACCTCTGTCTTGGCGTAGTCATAGACTTGGGTTTCAGCTGATGGCTGTAAGTGTAAACATAAAAAAATCAACACTGAAAACCAAAATATACAATGCAAAAAATAGTCCCATGTTGAGTTTCACTACAAGAGCAAGTAAAATAATCTCCAAATAATATGTCTCACCATTTCTCCTACTGTGGTTCAAAATAAAGTCTTCACAGGTTTTTTGTTTTTAAAATCCCCTAAATCCCACTCTAAGGAAGTGCATCTTCTCTCATGAAGAGGTTATGAACAGACACCTACAGCAAACTTCCTAGATTTGCCTTCAGACTGGAATGTTTTGGCCATCCATACATACCAGCTTTAAAGAACATTATTCAGCATCTTACTTAATAGCTATTTTTAGAAAGACACATCAACAAAGGCCTCCACTGAAAATATAAACAATAGCTATGGGGAAATGCATTTCAATATCCAGGCTCATGAAGGAAATGTCCATCCTCACAAGCTGGCTAAATATGCCATAGTCTCTAGGAATACTACACACAGCAGCTGGTGGAGCCCAGACTCACGTGAGGATCAGTTGCAATAAGCCAGAGCAATTATCCACAACATGAGAGAGCATTCTTGAAGAGCTTAGGCTGTGAAACTTACCTTCCTCAAGGGAACAACCTACAGATTGAAAGCTGCATTCCATATAATGCTACTGTTCTCCACTTCATAATACAAGAAAAAGAAACAGAAAAAATAAAATATGAGGGCTATTTCATGACATTGAAAGGTAGTGAAGAGCTATTTAATGGCATTGAAAGGTAATAGGTTCAAAACTGGGGAATGGAAATGCTCTCTCATAGTTTGCAGTTGCCTAATCAGATGGGATCTTTCATGGCAAGACTACCCAGATTAAAGAGGGAAGGTGACATTCAAATAACCTTAAAAGTTCTTGTTATTATACTCTCTTAACTACAAAAAAAGGTATGACACCACCTGCCTTGAGGGTTACATATATCTATTTCTGGTAAGGCTCAAGATAAAACTTAACACTGCAGTGCAGATTACCCCATGTCTAGGTAATGCCTGGTACTTATATTTTTCCCTGAAACATTCATTCCTGGCCTCCGTCATGATGTTGGACCAAACAGATGTTTCTCCAATCCATAATGGACAAGCTTGATTTCTTGTCAGGAAGCAGATTTATAGGTCCTGCCACAAATGAAGCAGTCCATACATACTAATAGGACAAAGAATTTTGTGACATAGGAAGAAAATCTTCTAAATATGCTATATATCTGTACTTCAGGTACAAGTAATTGATTATTACGTTAGACACTGTGGTATAAATGCTGGCTTGCACCCTGATATATTTAATATGTTTCTAATTAAATAAGCTGTCTACCTATAATCAATTTTGAAATATAAGCAAACCTTCAGAGTACGTAACAAAAGCCTGTGCCTCCCTAGGACATCCATCATGGGTTCCGTTGGCTGTAGACAAGACTATCCATGGAAATGCCAATATCGTATTAACCTTCCATACTTTGTTTTGATTGCCATTACTGAGCATTTTGCAAACATTCAGCCTAAAATGTCACTGTGTAGCTTTGGAGAAGAATAAAACCTTTTCGTGATTCCTTCTCTCAGTGTATGAAAAACTCCCAATCGCCAACAGAACGAAGAGAAAGGATTATATCACGATTACCTAGAAGTGAAATATTTATTCCAAGGCTTTTGTTTTAATGAGAATTTGTGGTTGAAATGCTTGGAAAACAAAAAGTCATGATTTGCTTGAACATGACAAAACAAAATGTTATGACTGGCTGCCTTCTCAGTGAGCCCCAAAAGGTTACATTGGACTAGATGTGCATGGAGTGGAAGAGACAGCAGAAAAGGCGTGAGGGATGTCTCTTAAGTTGTAGATCAAAGCTTCATTCACTAATATACTGGAAATGTCTCCATAGGTGCCCTATATATCAATGGAAAGAGGTAGACAGGAATTTACTTTGGGAGGCTTTTTGCGTTTACACCCAAGCCACACAGCTGCATGATGCAGATTACCATGAGGTGGGGGACCTATTTCCTGATCAAGAAATAGGAAAACATGATAAACTCACTTCTCATCCAGTGAGCACAGTCAGAACTGGACCTAAAATGCAAGGGACAATGTCTTGCAGGTTAGATGGAAGTCTGGCAGACCTGCTTCTCTTGGAAACCTGAAATGCTAATCAGCAAGACTAACAGTTAAACTTTGACTTCAGCTCCTCTGCCTGCATCCTGGCTCCTCTGGCCTTCTCATCTGTCATGTTTCCTTATGGATATAGATATAAGAGATTCCAGTGTAGAATAACCTTTTTCCCTAAACCCCAGTCTCTTTGGTTACCTTTCTTGGAAATTATCATTGTTGACATGAAACTCCTCCCTGGTTTGTCCATGGGCTTTCTCACTAAAGAACCAGTTCAGTCACACCAAACTGGAGCCTACAAGCAAGTTAGCATGGAAAAGACAATCAGTGAAATAGAACCTTAGGTGAATGCAGAAACAAGGTAGCTTGATGATATAGCTGAAGCCACAGATGCGGGGATTTACTTTACCAATGTTTTCTTTGCTATGTCTTACATGGAGTTTAGCCACAAGGCCTGCAGTAAGATTGCATTTCCCACTTCCTAAACTTAAATTTTTATATGCAATTCCTATTAGCCTGATTGTGCCTTAATAAAACTGAGAGAGGTCAGAGGATATTTGGGTTGATTATCCCGTTGTTCCAAAATGGCTTTCAGTGAGTCCTCAGCAGATCCCAGTACCTTGTTAGGATATATACAAATTTCTATAAACTTCAGTTTATCTTAAGAGAGAGTGAAATAATATAAAATGAGAGAATGAAAAAGAGAAAAGTAGCCCAGCAGTGTCTGCCACAGCCAGTGGTAAAGCAGAGTCTTGGAGGAACCACAAACATTATTCTGCATTGTGATTTTTCCTCTTTTGTTTTTAAACTCTCCCTCCCTACCCCCCCTTTTGCTCTCCACAAAACACGATGTAGGAAAAGACAGTTCAGAGAAGACTGTTGTTTAAGAATATGTATCCTTTGGATAGAAGGGAAAGAAGAATACACAGAAAAACTCAATTATTTATACTTTTGTAAAATCAGCTGTGTACTGGCACTTGTGTACTTGCCAGTGAGTGTACTGGCACTTTTTTAAAAATTATAATCTCCTTTACAACACAATTCCTCTAATTGAAATACAGGTAAAAATAGTTTTGTATCAGATGGCATCCTCACAATAAATATAATTTGTAGATACCTTGTAAATATTCAGAAACTGAAAAAATTCATTCAAATATAATCCACAGCATTTAAATAAAAACACACTAAAAACTACTTGTGCTATCGTAAAATAAGCTCTGTTTGCATACCTGAGAATACCAAAGGGCATAATCCATCAAAGGAGAATAATCTCCTGTTGTGTTATAAACACAAATCAAGGGAGTGTAAAACCTATGTAATGTCACAGTTTTATATTAAAACATAAATGTTAGCACCAGGATAGATTTTGCTTTCAAGATACAGATCTGTATCGCATTGCCCCTGGGTGAGCTCATTACATGCCAGGTCGACTCTGGTTTGGTTTGCAATGGATTTCAGCAAGCAGCTTTCTAACTGTATGAGGGTAATGATGTGTGTAGCTTGCTCTGGCATGAAATCTTTCAACACTAGAAATTTCCTGGGTTGATAAAGACTGTAGCCCTCCCCAGGAAAACTGTGTGTTTGCTCAGCCTGCATGGCTTCCACTGGTAGAAATATTTTCACAAAGCATAAAATTCTAGATGCTGTGATGTGAATTACTGTTTGGAACAGGAAGAAAATGCATTGACCCAAACCAATTGAAGTTAGGGATCCAAACTGAATATCCTCTTTAGAATCTGAATTTTAAAAAGTTTTATCTTGGTATAAGTCAAGTATATTATTATATTTGCAACTGTATAACACACAGTAACATAGACAAATAAGGAATGTGAAATAGTAATGTCTACTTTAAATAGATTTGGGTTATGAGGTATTAAAGCTGACTTTCACCCTCTTTAGTGGAGATCAACAATGCAGCAATAGCACTAAATTATTTATTAACTATCCCAAGCATCTGACAATGTGCATGGGTTACAATGATTAGGATCTCTTAAGATTCTAATCATCTACAATACTGAAAGACCACTATGCAGTCTTTTCCTTCTAGAGAAAAGTACCTGGTTGGAAGATGAATGGTGTAATTTGTCCTACATGAAATGTCCCTTCTGGTCTTATGTAGACATCAACTTGGCATATAGATTCTTCTCCCACAGGTTTTCAGGGCAGAAGGAAGGACAGGGAAAAAAGATGTGAGAAGTGTTCAGCTTTTCTCCATCTGAAAAAAACAGGACATTGAAAATCCTGACCCAAAGTGATGTGCAATATACATAACAAGGAAATATGAATACTTATACTTTTAAAAAAATTGACCTTTCCCACATTTTTTATCATTTCATGATTCTTCAGACTGAGGGGGATGGAAAAGAGCAAAAGCAAAGGCAATGGGAGGCAGAAAAAACAGAAAAAAAAAAAGAAAGATTAGGGTAGGAGAAGGCTGTCCTTCTGTGGCCAGTCCTTCTTTCAGCTGTCATTTCTGACAGGGATGTAGGACAGAGTCTGTTCTGGTAAAGGCTGAGGAAACTAACCCAGGTGATGAAGAGAGGAGACCTTGCTACATCCCCTTCTGTGAGTGTGCCTTGTGTCCAAAGATGTTTACCTCCACCTTGGGGGAGGCCAGAGCTCTCCCTTCACAAGAGGGCTCTGAAAAAGGTGGGGAAAAATGTTCTCAACATGGACTTGGAGCAGGAGGTCTGCACCTTCACCAGGGTCTGCCTCAGCAAACTTCAGCATACCAGGAAGAGCTAAGCTTCCTTGGCTACATCTGGATGCTGAAAAAGTCTGCAAAAGGGGTGGTGATGACAAAGTCACAGTGGATCTTCCCCTATAAATTTAATCCTCTGTAATGGACACTGCTGGAAAACTCTCATTTATACCTTCTTGGGCTGAAAACGGATAAGGAGCAAAAGGTGTTAACAATTCTGAAAAGGAGTAGGCTGGGAAAACAAGTGCCCAGCAGGTAGGAAAACAAATCTGTATTGACGCTCAATAGTCAACTGCTGAGAATGAATGCAGCATTCTAGAATTAGCAAAATAATCAAACAGTGTTGAGGGCTAGCAGAGGGACATCCAAGTCTGTGTGATTCACTTCCTTCCAAATCAATCCATTTGGTTTAAATTTAAGCATTTTCCCAGTCATCACAGTTTCAGAGTATTTCAGAGTGAGAGGTTTTTTTGGCTCTTATGTAACCAGTACATGCAGTATAGAAATGCTTTATGATGTTTTTCTTTGTTTTTAATAGCAAAATTCATAAGTTTTCATAGATTCTTTTAGAATCAAGATTTTTTTAAGGTAACATCACTGCTCCATCACCCTTAAAAGGGGAAGAAGGGGTATCTTTTCTGTTATTGACACTGACACTTTGAAGTCCAAAGGGAAAATAAAGAATTACTGTAAGATAAAGCACCAGGTGGAGAAAGCCTGTTGCTGCTTTCCAAATCGAGTGGGAAACACATCAAAAATCTTAATTGCCTTTAAACACTGCTGTCCAACGTTGCTTACTGTCTCTATGAAGAGTTGTTCATATTTCTGGTCTGAAGATTTTTTTCACCATTTGGCTCTCATTATGTGATTCTCTGCTAGATAAAGTAAAAGCCTCTTATTAAAAGTTTATTCTACAAGGTAAATACTAGAAGGCTAATTGTGTAAGCCTTCAACCTGCTTTTCAATGTATTAATCCCTTTGAGTTTCCTTAGGTTTTCTAACTAACATGTCTTTTCTGGACATCAAATGATTCCTAAATACTGTCCCAAAACCCATCAAACTTCTGAAAAAAAATACAGAGGCTCTAACAAGCCAGTACTCCAGAGGAAGCTGAGCATTTTCTACAGAGTTAAATAATCTGTTCCATTCTAATTGAGTTGTCTCTACTTCTGTGTCCAAATATTACATCCATCTTCTGGAATACCACTTTGCCCTTCCACAACATGGTCTCTACCTAATCAACAAACTAATTTTTGGGACCACTTCTTTACCAGTGGAAGACCACAATATCATAAAAGTTGCATTCTTTCTTTATTCCAAAGATTTCACATTTGTCTCCACTAAAAGCGGAGATGGTAGATCCTCAGAATTTCTTCTTGTTATGGCTATTATTTTGTTATATTTTCCCATTTTCCATTTTTGGTTTTTTATATCAATTTAAATGTAAAATATCAGCTACCCTCAATAGAAATGCATAAGCTGTACCACACCAAGCCATATTACAGTGATATCACATATACGGTAATGACATAATTATTGTAGGATACTATTTATAGGAAATGTCTCAATGTATCAAATTATTTAATTATCAGAAAACAAGACACTTTTATTTTTACTAATAAATAAAAATTTAATCCTGTCATTTTCAGTGGAAATAAACCCTCTTTTAACCTGTCCTGTGGACTGCTAAGGCTTTAACACTGGAAGCTAAGTAATGGCATGAGTTAACAGAAATTTTGTGATTCCTTAACCCTTGTTCTTGTTTTCCTAGACTGAGAATATAAGCCTGTATGGATGACAGAATTGCTGTACCTGCCTACTGCTTAAGCTGAAAATTTCAAAGAATGGTCATTGTAAACACAGGACATAATTTACCCAGCAGCTTTGCTGTCTGTGTTAGTGGAGGGTGAGATGTTCATAGCACAGTAGAATAAGTACAGAGGCTCTGGTGGATTTATGCCAACTTCATATTGCATCCTTCATTCTAGTCTTACTCATGGGCAAAGCTAGGAAATTGTCTTTTCATGGGGAAGTAAAATGTTGCTTGCTCTGAAGAGCTAGAGTTCTACCTGCTGGCAATTTTATCAGGATATTAGAAAACTCAAACCACACTGTTGGATAGGAGATAGTGTACCATTATGCTATGCATCTTTGCTAAGAACTGTCTGAGAGCAAGCAGAAAATACGCCATCTGAGCCAGTGCACCTGTTTTCAGGTTTATTACATTTAGCACAGGGGAAAGCAAGAGAAAATTAATAATAAAACAAGCCCAAGCTTTATCTTTTAATGGGCTTTGCTGAAACAAGGGCTAAATGCAACTCCCTTGTCTTTTCTCATGGGTAGTGAAAGCTCAGGTCAGATGACACTGAAGAGAATAAAGGGCTATGAAAACTCATATTTAGATGCCAAAGGCAAAGTCAATGTAAAATATTTAGTTAATTAACTATAGCATTATAAACTTGAAAAGAGCCTAAGAGTTTGGCACTCTAATAGAGCTGATGAGCAGGTTATACCTACTCTGCACAATATTCTTAGAATGGAACTTTGGAGTATGCTGTGAATTTTCTTTAAAAATGGATTTTTTCTTTTTACCTGAGCTAAAGCAAAATCCTTTATTTAAATCAAAGGTTGTTTAGTTTTGCTTTCATGACCTTAATTCACTGTCCTGTACTTTCAAATTTAAACAGCTGAATCATCTAATGAATTAATCTATAAATATAATTGAATTTGTTTCATCTTAACAAATCATGGTTTCATAGCTGCAATTTTGCTAAAGATGTCTGTAAATCAAATATTAAACAGTAATATTTTTAGAATATTTATAAGAATATTTTTATTTATAAAGAAAATTCTGAAAAAAATTCACATTTTCTAATAATAATTTCCATGAGTTGTGAATCCACATTTTTCAAGAGGACATAGGAATTCAAAGATTGAAGGGATTGCTTGGGTTAGAGAGAGAATGAGGCAAGACAAAGTATTTGAAATTTCTGTGCTTTTGTCAGTTCATAGAATAGAGCCATATAACAGCAGGCAGCTTTTTCCAATTCATACAGTAAGTTTTCCGTATTTTCAAAATCAGTAAAGCTTTCAAAAGAAGGTCATCTCTCACCCACTTGGAGATAAAATTCAAGATTTCAAATCCCATGGATCACATACCAAAAGAGGAATCTGAGGAAGGCTGAAGCTAAAAAACATTACAGCATTGAGCAAGGACTAGGAGTGGATTAGAAGGGGGAGAGGAGCAAGCTGCCACTGAGCTGTGCAAAGGTAGAGGTGAAAAAAAGCACTCTTACTCAGTTCAGATCCTCAATACCCTACAGATAGTCCTATAGACTTCACCTAAGCTAAGGACATTTTTTCTTTGTTAGGACAATGCTTGTACAATGCAATACCTTGCAGCTGGAATCAGGGGATCCACTTGCTGGATGACAGCAACTGAGCAGGGGAGCATTATCATGCCAGAGGAGAATGAAACAGTTGTTCATCTGTGACATGCAAATGTGGAGATGGACTTGACATAAAAATCCAACAGACCTCTTAATATAGGAGTCCCTTGGCACACATGCTTGTTTCAGGCCTGGGAGAAACTAAAAGACAGCTCACCTCACTCTAGCAAACTTGGCACTCTTGCTTGTTTCTCTCCACTCCACCTCCCTCTCCATCAGCCTTTTGGTTGATTTTGGTTTTAAACAAATACACAAAAAGGAAAATTGTGCAAAATTCAAATCACTATTAAAGAAAAGCCATCCAGTGTATATCTAAAGTACAGTCATCTGTTCTTCCAGTCTGACACCCAGTTTCTGTTTCCAGTAATGCTCAATACTCAGAGTTCTATTTACTTATGTACATGATATAAGAGAGAACCTTGTTTTGTTTATGTCATTCCTTTTTTTTTCCTGCTTTTTTTAGCCTAATGATAGCTGGAATTAACTGGATTTGCTGTTCTTGGAAATACACACATGTACCAAAATCTTCCACAGAAAAGTTTATAAAATTCAAGGCTGAGAGTTCCATTGCCGTTAGCCTCTTAGTCATTCTGCATAAGAATAATAGCTTGTCTTTGTCCACCTTCCCAAAAGCCAAAGAATTGTAAAGGAACAGTTGCATTTACATCAGCTCCTTCTTCTAAAGTATATTCTTACTGAGAAACTCCATATGGTGGAAAACAAAACAAGCACAATGAAAACGAGCGTTATGCAATATCTATTAAAAATCAGATGAGTCACCACAGAGGAAGTTATCAGGCCTGAAAGAAGCTAAAAACCAGCTAGCTTCACTATATGTCTGGAGATCTGAATACATGTTTGGTATTTTGGAGAGCTATTCCTAATCATGGGCTTGGCTTTTGCCAAATCAACATTATAAAGACAGATAAAATTTCACTTGAATACACTTTTTTCAGTATTTTTAGGGAGACAATTTCCTTGGCAGAACTCCATTTAAATGCTGAAAGAGTTAGAGCAGAAGGAGAAATGTGTATTTATATATTAAATATAGCATTCACTGGGAAAGGCAAGATGAACAGGATTACTGTCTTCAGGATCAGTCTTGTGGGATATGTTAATTACAAAGCCAATTACTACTAAACTAAAGGATTCTTTCTGCTGGAGTTACTATAAATGAGCAGTTCCTATATGGAGACTGATTATACCGAAGCTAGGCCATGTGTCTAAAATTGGATTGAAAATGTTCAAATAATTTTACAGTCAGCTTTGTTTCTCAAGAAAGGCTCATCTCTTTTTGAAATTTAGAATGATTTATCTCTGGTTTAACCTTAAGGAGCCTCTGAGGTGGAAACCATAAGTACCTCCTTTTGGGAGTAGAAGGCGTGGTTCATCTTGTGCTTCTCCCAAAGCCAGGGGAGGAAAAGAAAGCAGGGCAAGAGGGCAAACAAACACTTTGTTTTGGTTAAACTGCAGGGTGAAGAAGAGGTACGATCTTGAGCCTTCCCGACTCAAATAAAGGAATTGTTTTAGATGCAGAATGCTGAGTTTCTGAGAACTGTACAAATAGTAATAAATTGTACATAGTCAATAAATTGCACACAGCACTTCTTCTGGGCTTCTGTTAGCTTTCTTGGACTTTGTTAGGATGCAGCAAAATACATGTGTTTGACTCAGAGCATATCTACACAGGAAAATGAAGAGTAGTGTTGCGTGTCCACATGAAGAGCTGTTCTGGAAAAGCAATTGTAGTTCCTGTCAATTTCCCCAGGCAAATAAAATCCTTTGACTGTTAATATTGATTTTGAACAGCAGCCAGTGAGAGTGCTATCAGAACAATACAGTTAAATGACAAATTAGACTTTCTGCCCCTCCCCATCAGAAGCAGAATTAAAACGTCAAATACAAGTCAAAACAGTGCATAGGTATCTGTACAGCTGCATTTTGCTGCAGCAGGAAGAGGAATATAACTGTGCCAGCAACAGTCAGAAGCAGTTTATTCATGATATTTCTGATCCAGCACTCTTTCTCAGGTCTTGATCAATTCTGGAAATACAGTACCAAATAAAAGGTCATCATGCCCTGTTATCCTTTGAACAAGACAGTAAAATTGAACCTGCTATTAAAAAGCCTTAAATTATAAAATATCTCCTTGAAAACACACTTACTGTAACTGATGGTAACCAAGGACTTTGTAAGTCCTTAAATTGCATGATTTTCAGTTCTTCTGTCACTCATCTTTACCCTTTGTCACCTTATTTGTTCTAGCCAATTTAATTCATTGATGTTTGTTGCAAAGGCTATAAAACTCTATGTGATTCTTGGTGAGTTTGAGTCAGCCTCATACATAAGTAAGTGTAGACCAACAAACTGTCAGAGATGTAAGCTACTCTGTCCTTTTGAAGCTGTTAGAAATGGATTGGAAGAGAAAGCTGCCAGAAGACTTTAAAAAATAATCTAAATATGGCCTTTTACCGCTTGAAATGCAAGAAAGCATGCTTATGACTTCTTTGATTTCTTTTAAAAATTAACTAAAAGGATGTGATAAAAAATAAAAGTTAATTCAAAAGAGTATAAACTTTTCATTCATTGAATATCTTCAAGATGAGTGCAGATCAAAACTTCTTTGAAGAACTTGTTATTATTTTAGTTTCTCTGTTACAGAACTCACTAAACACCTGACATATCTACAGTAGCCCCATTACAAGCCTGAAAACTGCCAAAACTACTCAATTTTCAAGATTTCCGGAGGTATCGGAACCTCAGCTGAGGAGCATTGCTCAGTTGAAGCTTGATGGATTTTCAAGCAGACTGAGAACTGATTTCAGGTGAGCCCTGAACTAAACGTCTTTGTACTTGAAGCTCAGAGTTTCAAAGCAAAGTCATTAAAATGCTCATAAAGTTCCACAAAGTAGAACTGCAGGTCTCCATCTCCTAGACTGCCTTTGGGCAGTAGTAGGAGGCACCAGTACCTCTCATCTCCTGCAGACAGCGAATCTGTTTCTTCATTTGTGAGTGCAACCTGAGAGCTCAAGGCAAAGCAGCAGGAAGCACAAATGCCTCTTTCATATCAAGTGAGACAAAGTGTCTGTATTAATTCCCCTGTCAAATCACACATCTGAGTCCTTCAGGGTTGCGTTGTTAGACTCATAGAGATAATTCTGTTATGGTGAGATTGATGGATCACTTATTCTAAGTAACTTTATTATAATGTACTGATTAATCAATCTTAAAAACATACATTAGAAAAAACTGCTAAGCACGTGTATTGGGATATCTTCATTTGCTACGAATAAATATTTAGACCCAGAAGTAGTCAAAGGAGGAATAAGGAAGGAACATATGAAAAAACACCTTCTGACAAATAGGTCAAAGGCCAAACTATTTCTTGATTAAGTCTAACTCTGATAAGACACTGTCAAGTGATTCATTCAGCCAAAAGAGAAGCAATCTACACTATGCTAAAGCTCTAACTTTCCCCTAAACTTTGCAGACAAATTCTCCAGTTTAACGCGACTGAGTGAAATACAGTACAGTAACAAGACAAAGAATCACGACTGGAGCCTAGCAGGTTCTGACTAGTGAAGGGCAAATTAAATTTGAATGGTTACCTTGGTATGAATTGCACCCCAAAGGTCTATGCAGACCACAGCCCTGTCTCTGATGGGGGCAGTAGATAATGTAAAATGCCTAAAGGGCATCTGAAGAGAATAAGAACAGCATTGTATGCCCCTAAATTACTCTTCTAATTTCAAGGAGTTGTATCTTCAAAAAGATTACTCTTCCCTTCATTTGTTCACTTATTTCACTAATCTTGCTGTCTAGTTTAAAACTCCATGGAGGAGATACTGGTTTTTTGAGGCATGAAACACATTCAAGAAAGTCTGAGAAAACACAGGTCTGACAACAAACACCAGTTAAGGTGAAGATGTTTTTCCTGCAAGACAAAGAGAAAGGGGAAACCAGCACACATTGAAAAAAGGACTTTGCATCCTTGCCTTTTAAGCTCTTCTCTTAACTTCTGGGCTTTTTTCCTCATCTTTGTGTCACTCTGAGGGACCAGAAGCATTCCCAGCATCGTCCAAAGTTCAAAAAAGAGCCCAACTATCTTGAATCTGCTTAGGAACCAGTCAACCACTACATTTCATTCATCTTGATTATAGCAGCTGGTTATAGCAAGGCTAGAAAGAGAGGTTTAAGGATTTAAGCTTGTTTAATTCTACAAAAGACTGAAGGAAGATGTGCTAACAATCACAAAACATGTAATGAGGTACTACAGAGAAATAAAGTACATTTTTCCTCAGTGTTGTATAGGAATAGAAACACTGAGTCTCATTTTCAGCATTTCCCAGTGGCAGTGAAATCTCTGGAGTACAATGTCCTGGGAAGCTGTGAAGTCTGTATCGCTCAGCATCTTTAAGAATGCATATAATGGACATTTTACATAAATAACCCAGGTACAGCTGATCCTGAGTTAGGACATGGGTTTGGACTAGCTGACTTCTTGAAGTATGGTGATTTCTGTGTTTCAGTGGTCTTCTGTCATGGTAGTCACGCCCTAACCTTTGGTTTTGTTCAACACCTTTCTGAAATACGATTTAATAAATAAGTTGCTCTTGTCACAAGGAAGCCAGAATATTTCCTCTGTCTCATCCTTCTACAGCTTCAGACTCTGCTGCTTGAATATGTAAATTGTTCTGTATATAAATGTGAGAAGAAAAATCAAGCTATAGTCCAAAACAAATTACAGACTCTTTTATTTCTGCATGTTTCTTCTTCTATGTATGAGGCCTGGGGCACTTGTTTCTGTCTCCTTTTCTCTCATGTTCTGGACTCCGGGTCTCTGGAACAGACCATACATTTTCCACCACTAGGTTTCCTTCTCTCCCATCCACTTAAAAGGTTTTCAGTACCATGAATTATTTGTTAATTATTCACCATTGAAAGCCATTTACATTTCATTCACAAATTTGACCAGCAAAAAAGAGCAAAACCATACTGTTTAAATAGTTATTTATTTAGATAATAACTAACTTATTCTGCCTCTTTCCAGTCAGGTATTAAAATAAAAAGAAGCTATAATAATAACCACTCTCAAACCATTGGTGAAGGAATTCCTCTCTAATGATGCAGAGGTTGAATATGCTGATGGTCTTAAAAGCCTGTAGTCACTTCTGTCTCACTCGTGTTCTGTTTTGCAGCTGGACAGAAGCCAGCTATAAATATCTTGGCTCACACATGAAAGACAACTTCCAGTCTCCCTATCTGTAGGGCCATTACTTATGATTTATGAGTATTTGTGGGACTACTATCATTCCATAAGACTACAAGTCTGAAAGGCTGCATGAATCAGTATAACAATGAAAGACAATCCTGAAATTGCAAAATTAATGATTTCCTGTTTCCTGCTTTTTTTTTGCTGATTAGGCTGAGGTTTGAAAAGTGTCAGTCTTCTGCTGAAAAACAAGAAGCATTATTACATGCAATTGACACTCTGCAATTGTTTTTCTTAGACCACCCAAGCACTAAAATTTTGTTTAAATTAATAAAAAAAGCACAAATAACATCAAAAGTTCCATCAAAAAATCAAGATAGTTCATTATTTGCAGATGAGCAGGAGAATGGACTGGACAATCAATGGCTGTTATTCACAGTGAATTCCAATGCCTGCAACATGTAACTTGAGTTAAATCATCAAGGTATGTTGTACCAAAAATAAAAAAAGATATTGTGATGCTGGAGCAACATTTGAGATATCAACACTTTGTATATCAAATCACTATACATAATTTTCATCATAGTGATTTATTTGGCTGCACAACTTGTGTCATCTTCACTCAGAGAAGCAAATGATCACTGAAAAAGGAATACTGAGGCATACTATTGATATCAGAATGCTAATTAATGGTAACCCCATTCATTGCTTTGATTTGCCTATGGGAGAAGAAGAATTTTTGCTGTTCAGCAGTGCAAAGACCGTAATTCCACTCTGTGAGCTGGCAAAAACAAACAAAAAAATGAAGCCAAACTGATAATAATTATTATTGTGCAAAGGGCCCTATGCCACCATAACTGCTTTCTTCTCACTGGGGATGCAGACAGTGCAATGAGACAGCAGCGTGTTCACAGGCGTGGTGACTGGGGTGTCTCTGCAGGGATCCTTGTTCATCCCATCTGTGAGTGGATATATGGCTATGGATCCAAAGGCTGCGCAGAGTGGGTTCTGTAAATATCCCTTCCTGAGCACCAAAGTCAGCTTTATTTATAGCTGCAACACTGTACAATACTGGTATTTTGACAGGGTCTAGGATGGGGAGAGGGTAAGCCCAGAGAGTGATCCAGCATCACAAATTCTTTGTTCCAGGGCTTTCATGAAAGCAATCAGTTTGGCATTATGTCTCTTTGAGACACTTGAGTGAAATGTAAAGTCCCTGGTATCTCTGTGTAAACATGTGCTTTAAGACAAGGACAGGGTGTCGTTCAAATGCCAGTTTCACCTGAACTTACATAAATAAAAATCATACCAAACACTTACATGAGAAATATCTGGTCTCACAGACTCCTTTAGAGAGACAAACATTTTTGGATTGGTCAGGAATTTACAAATATGTTAACTAAGTATTTTTGCAGTTTCCTGGGCTGCTGTGATTTAAATACAAACATGCAAGTCAGAATGAATTCAGAGGAAACCCGGTGTTGGCTTCAGCCCATCATGTACTGCCTAAACCTGACCTTTAATAACTAAATGCTATCCACTGCAAAATACTGCTTTATTAAACAAAAACTAGCAGCATGCCACTAATGTGTACCACATAAATGAGCTGGTCACATAGTCTGGAGGGTGTGTGTTCTTGACTGGAATAGCACATTTGCAATCTCATCATACAAGTGTAATGTCACATACATTTGCAGTCAAGCAGAGAAAAGATGCATGGACACAGGAGCGTGCATTCCTTCTTCCAAAAGCATGGGTGAACTGCAAATTTAAACTCTGCTGTGCACAAATACTGTAACCAAAGTTAAATAATAGCTGCTTCCACCTAAAGGTTGCGCTAGTTTCAATCCATATATCAGAGAGGTATTTTAATTTCAAATTAATTTTCAGCGCTACTAAGATGAAGATATATATATACACACACATACATTTTCTACAGTTTAAAACCTCGGTGTTCTCATCATGGGGATTTAAAATTTATTTTTTGAACAGTGATTCATTTCACTGTAAAAATAAAAATTGCCAGAAATAACATTTTTTAACTAAGTCTCCTGAAATAGCGGCTTCCTATACAGGAAGCTAAAGGTTAGTTTTAGCCAGTATAATCATTATATTCCAGTCTTCTAGACAGTAACTAGAGCACTATCTGTCTTACATAATGGAATATTTCTGACAGCTCCAGGAGAGATAATGGTACTAGTAGTCAGATAACATCAGAGTCACTTATCCAACATTATTTCATTCATCTTCCACCCCATCACTACAAATAGAGTGAGAAAATGTCTATGCTATATAAAGATTTCTAAAACAAGAAAATTTGCTTACTGTATCTCAATTACTTGTGCAAAAATAAATCTCTTTGATTTATCATTTCAGCAATTTACTATGAGTGACATGTCAAAATCTTTAAATTCCTTTTAAAATTTGACATCTCTTCTAGGCTATGGAACTGGGGACTCTGAAAGTTCAAAGTCTTTTTATTAAATAAAATCATGATTTAATATGTCTTGATTGAAGGGCAAGAGTCCAGCTGAAGATATCAAAAGATCATTTTTATGGAGAAAACAAATCTATAGCACTGAATTACATTAGCAGCAAATGTGTTTCACAACTGAATTTGGGTGGGGTTTTTTCTTTCTTTGTTTTTTTTAGGTTTTGGCTTTTTTTTTTTAAGTGAAGTACTTTGCAAGTCTAATGTAGAAGATGGCACTGTACAGTATGGGCAGCACCATCATGCTTTTCAGTGCCAAGCTGCAAGGTTAGAACTACAGAAATGTTCCAGTATGATTTAAAAGGAATGTATTACCACTGATGTACAACCCTTTAAATCCATGACACTGAATATGTTGGCACTACATTTACACTACAATTGCATTCCTTATCCAGACAAGATTCTCCACATTTCTGTTCTTGAGAGAAGAGACATGTAGGAAAATAAAAAATTTATGTTGCTAAAGATAGTTTTTTCTAGCTGGAACCACTGGAGAGATCTCACATAGTTTGGTTTCTTATTTTAAAAATGCTCAAGTTAATTACTAGCTTGCTATAGATGATTTTCTCATGAGCATATAAAAAACATGCTGCCGACAAGTGTAATGACAGCTCTGCAACAACAAAATTTGTGGCTGAATTTGTGCACTGAATTATGATTAGAGTTGCTACTACTAGCTTTCATGCATCTACAATTTATAAATATATATCGCTGAGCCTATGCCATGTAATGGGATGCAGACTGCAAGGTAGATGCATACTTCAAGCAAAAGCACTGAGGTTCCGGTGGACAAGAGGAGCAACATACAACACATGTTAAAAAGCCATATAATATGGCTTTTCCTTCCTTGTCACAACTATTCCCTAGTGTTTACAAACCAGAGACTTGTTTTTGTTTGGTATTTTAATGTTCTCCACAATTCAGAAGCCAAAACTTGTGTCTTTCTTTTCAGCACCTGATCTTCAACTTCAAACACAGTTACAGAAATGTTAAGTACTTTGGGATAGTTCCATCTTTCCAAAACATCAGCTGAGCAAGAACTCTGTAAGAGTTACAAAGAAAGAAGCTCATGGCATCTTCTCTGCTAGTCTCTTAGAGTCTCGCTACTTTGGGACTCACTCAGATAGTTAGGGGTGTAGAGGTTTATTCCATTCATATCAATACATTATTTGAAACATGGGTAAGACTCTGATCATTCCCTGTTCTTTTCAGCTCAAAATTGAGAGCATTTTTTGTTTTGTTTTGAGCCCATGCACTGAAGAATTCATCATTGAAGCATTTTGCAAATACGAATGGTTTTCCAAACTCTTAGGATCTACATAAGTGCTTATTTTACAGTTGGCAGAAGTGATTAAAACATTAAAACTTTGAACTAATAACTCTCCAAATTCAGGAACTCTAAATTCAAATCAGTCAGTTACTTGGAGCCTGTGTGATTAATCCAAAAAGTATACAGTCTTTCAGTGATAATATGTGGATGAGAGCAGAAAAATCTTTAGTTGAGATAAAGTATTACTCATTTAGCAAAATGTCATGTGGTTGTCAGCAAATTAATGTCAGGAATAAATGCAAAAATGAAGGCAGGTTTATATACTGGCTACATCCTAGAAAGAAAAGATGCATCACCTTGACTTATCATATTAAAATTCCAATATAGGGAAAAGGTCCATTTTCAATATTATCATGAAAATGAGTGATAGGACAAAGCAGGTTTCTAAACTTACTTGTAAAATAAACATACATCCAGAAAGATGCATTATAAGAAATTCAAAGATGTCTCTAGTATAGCATACTTTCTGGTACATAGCTTGGAGAGGCAATCTTCACAATGCAGCCATCCCAGAAGCAGCAATAACTTTAATTAAATAAAGGGTGTTTAAAACTAATTAATTGTCAAACCCAGAGAAACTTGAAAGTATGTGCTGAGGGCTGCCAAACTCCAAATATAGGGATGCAGACTACATAAAATATGAGCAAATTATGGTACCATTGCAAGCTTACTGAAAGTTGGAGCTGAAAAATGCAACTGTTCCCAGGAGTCAGGATGTATGTAAGCTCTAAGGATATAAAGTTCATCTACTACTGCTGATAAAATGTTTTTTAAGATTTAATTGCAATTAATAATTGTTGTCAGAGTGGTAAACATGAACTATTTAATTAGCTTGTCTCTTTCCAATTACTTACTTAAATGCACTGTGGTCTACTCAGTGATTAAAAAGACACTAGCAAACATTCAACAAAAGTAAACCAATAAAATTCAATTTGTAATGAGGTTTACTCTGCCTCAGTGCAAGACTTAGAACTTCCATCACATCAGCAACTTTTTTCTGTATTTTACCAATTAATCAAAGTTCATTTCTGCCCCTGAGCTGGCTGCTACAACTCCTCCACTAGGCAGATGAAAGATGTTATCTGCATTTTATGGTATTCCTGAGCCCTCCAGGTTTATCCCTACCAGTGTTGGATTTGCTGTCTGCACTTACCTCTTTGCTTGCCGTACCTTGCTGGGAATCATCATAGTGCAATGCCCTCTCCCTGAAACTTTCCCACCTCCAGATCCAGCTTAGTCTGAGCCAGTACTGGTCTTTTCTCTAGAAGTCAGTGTTCATCTTTAGGCAATAATAAAGGCTTCTTTAAAAACAACGCTTTTTTCAAAGAACTGAATAGAGGAAAAGGAGGTAAAGAGTTTATGCACATCCTGCTGGTTTTGAAGATGACCTAAGTAAACCTGCTTCTGATACTTGAGACAGTTTCTCTGTACCTGTTTGATATATCACAAGTGAAGTATATTTCTGTAGAAAAATCCTTTTTATGTCTTACCAGAGGTTTTGTTTGCTGTTTTGCTGTAGTTTTGTCTTTACTCTCCCCTATGTCTTGGCTTTGAACTTTTTGGACAAAAAACAGTCCCTCCGACTGCAAAAATTGTCACAGCTCAAAAGCTCTGTCATTACTATAAAATAATTCTTACCTGTTTGCTGGTTCATTTTAAACCTTCATTCATTCTTGTTTTCAGTTTTGGTAGGCAACTCTTTCCTGAGCTCAGCCACTGTGTTCACATATGAACTTCCTGACAATCAGGCTTGTTTCCTCAAATTGCTCTGCTGCACCTCCAGATCCACCACAGATGTTTTAGTCAGTACAGGTTTTTTTCCATATATGTTTAGAGGTCTGTCTCTGGAACATTTGGCCCAGAGGCCCAAACTTTTGCATCAAGCCAAAAAAGTAATTTACCAAACCCTTCCAGAACTCTAGATACGCAGTCAGCTGCCAAAAGACTGATAGATCATTTTCCAAAACAAAATGGCTGTCTACAGTAGTAAGACCATAATATGTGCTATAGCCACAATTGAAAGTAAAGCATCACTTAATTCTTAAAAAAATTTGTAGTAGCAAAAGTAAGGTCAACAGTTCCTACTAGAAAAAAAATTGTAGTAGGAAAGGCAAGGTCCATTCTAGATTAATGACTCTTCCTGTTTCAGCAGCCAAAGCCCCTAACAATTCCATTTTTTCCACATGCTTTGGCTCATTAGCAGGTAAATGCAACAGATTTATCTTGTTTCTTTCACACTCCTAAATAATAAGATTTGACAATGTGACAACAAAATCTTCTATTCAGCACTCATACTGAAAGAAGAAATTAGGGAAACCTCTTTTGCGGCACTTTAAAAGGAATAAAAGAAAAAGTAGAGAAGCTTGATTGCTTTGTTAAACCCCTGCAGGACCCATCATGTGGAATTTTGATCACATTTAAACTATCAAAAACTTGGAAACACTGACAACATTAAAATGGCCCCATAAACATCTGCTGTTTCAGAGATTCCCTTAGCCATGGGGACCCAGGCTGCTCTGAGGTGCCCTCACTCTCCAGACACTCAAAGCTTTGTGACCGTGCAGGCAGGAAACAGACACTGCCCAGACCAAGGGACTGCCGAACAAGCATGACTCTGGAGCATGATTAGAACACTAAACTTTGTGGAAGAAGCATTTATTGATCCCAAAGAATTACTTATGTCCATTAGTCAAGAGCTATCCCACATAAATGAAATAAGAAGGGTCTAAAGAAAGAAATGGACCTTATCCTAACCCAAAGTTACACTCATTCCTTTTCTTCCTTTCCAACGTCTGTTTAAGTCTTTTATATACCCTTATAGGGCTCAAGAAACTAGGAAAAGAATGCTAATGTAACCCAGACTCAAGACCTAAACTGTAACATTTTAGAGAAGAGTTATAATGTGGAATCAACTCTTGTCTGCAGTTCACCTTTTTCTTAAACAGTGGGGTTGTGAATAGGACATCTATCTTTGTTAAAATTTATTCTGATTATCTCAAAAAATGCAATTAAGTTATTAACTGTCTATTTTATTTAAAAATACTTTCTTGTTAGAGCTCTAGTAATTTAATTTGTAACTGGGGCATGAATTGGACAGAAATAAATAATTAGAGCCACAGCAAACCACTATGCTTCCAATCTTGTGCTGCTTGAAAACTTGAGGAGTGTTAGAATCAGTAGTTAATAAGAGAAAAATATAGTCTCATTGACGTTTCTCTCTTACTGAATCACAGAATCATAGAACATCCTGGCTGGAAGGGGACCTCAAGGATCATGTGGTCCAACCTTTCTTGGCATAAGCACTATCTAGACAAGGTGGCCCAACACCCGCTCCTGCTGATTTTTTTTATTCAACACTGAGGAATCCATCACTTCCCTGGGGATATTATTCCAATGGTTGATTGTTCTTACTGTGAAAAAATTTCCTTTTGTGTCTAATGAGAATGTCCCCAGGCATAACTTGTACCCATTTCCTCTCATATTTTCCATGGGATTCCTTGTAAAAAGGCACTCTCCATCTTCTTTGTAGCCATCCTTTAAATATTGGAACATAGTGATAAGGTCTGCCCTAAGCCTTCTTTTCTCTAGGCTGAACAAACACAGTTCTCTCAGCCTTTCCTCACATGGCACACAGGCTTCCTAGTGCTTTGGTCATCTTTGTGGTCTTTCTCTTGGCCTTCTCAAGCTGATCTGCATCTTTTTTTGTATAGCAGGAACCAAAATTGAACACGGGATTTCAGGTATGGCCTGACAAGAGCTGCGTAAAATGGGATAATGCTTTCTTTCTCTCAGCTGGGGATGACCTTGTTGATATAACCCAGCATCCTCTTGGCTTTCTTTGCCACAGCAGCACTTGTACTGCATTTGCATTCCACCAGGACCTCTAGGTCCTTTTTCATAGAGCTGCTCCCCAGCCAAGTAGATCCCAGCCTATGTTGCACACCTGGATTATGTTTTTTCCGGGAGCAAGAACTTACATTTGTCCTTGTTGAACTTCATAAAGTTCTTATTCATCCAGTCTTCCAGCCTATCCAAGTCCTGCTGCAGAGTGGCTCTCCATTTTGAAATATCCACTTCCCTAGTCAGTTCGGTGGCAAACTTCAACAGACTACACTTGATCCCATCATCCAGATCACTTACGAAGATATTAAATGGAATTGGGCCCAATATCAATCCTTGGGAGACCACACTTTTTACAGGATGCCATTTTCAAAAGGAGCTGTTTGCCATTCCCCTCTGGATGCCAGCTGTCAGCCAGTTACCCACCCACTGCAAAGACAGTGGACCATCATACATCAGGTGCTGCAGAAGAAGGCTGTGGGAATGTATATCAAAAGCCTTGAAAAAATCCAGGCAATGTCCACTGCTCACCCCACATCAACCAAGCAGATGACTTTGTCATAGAAGCTGATCAGGTTTGCCAAGCACAATTTGCCCTTTGTGAATCTGTGCTGGATTTTTCCACTCACGTGCTTTATCTGACTGATGATGAGACAAAATAACAGTGTAAAACCCTTAGCAGATAATAAAACTGTAGGCATTTTACTAAGAATCTTAGAAATCCTCTATTATTTCCGGTTTAAGCTACCAAAATCAACAGCCTTTATCAGAAAGCCAAGAAGCTCAAATCCTTTCCTAACGTGTTTTTTTTCCTAGTATGTCCTTGTAAAAAAATCAAAACTGATTGTGTTTGTCACTTTGCAAAACCAGCAATTAGTATAAAATGATTTAGGGGCTAACATTTGAGAACTTTATCTTATATGCTAGATATTCCTTTTCCTTCAAGCACGTTAGCACTGTTGGAGATGTCTGTAAGTCCATTCATGCACAGTTTCTTCTTAGGAAACTGCAACAGGAATTACACCTAACCAATGAGAAAACAGATGTAATGATCCAAAGAAACAAAATTATTTACTTATTCCTTTCAAGTAACCAGGCAAGGTCTGTCTGTATTTTTCCCCAGTTTCCTAAAGCCTTCACTCTGAAAACAATTTTAAATAATTAATAAAACCAGCTAAATTCATGGGCTATTCATAGATGAATACAAGACACAGCAAAATAAATTTAATGTATCTCCTCTTATGAATTATTCATTCTGCTTTAGTAAAAACCTTTCTTGACCCAAGAAAATCCAGAGTTCTTTCAGCGTCTTGATTCAGATATGCATTATTGTAACAACAAAACTTTACCCTCAGGACATAGTCTAAGTCAGGCAGGTTTTAAAAAAATAAGCTAAAACTAGTATCAAACTGGCATTTGTGCTGTCATATGTGTGCATTTGGACATTCATGAATTCTAATGACATCTTATTTGTAGTATTTCTGAAAAGCATCAAAAAATAGGTTAATTTGTACAATCAGGCTGCAGCAGAAAAAAAGGCAATGCCAGAGCAGAAACAGAAAAAAATATGAAATATTATGAATGTTATAATATTATGGATAGCATATTCATATGGCTGCTAATAGGTACATATATGTGTTACAGTGCATACTGCAACATGTGTATCAGACAACGAGGCCCATGGAAAAGAAATAGATATGGACTGATTCTTGCTAGATGTTTCAGAGATGTTTATTTCTCCAGCCGCATGGCCGGGGCTCTGCCGAGGAACTGCTCAATCACGGGACCCAAGGGTCCTTGCCCACGCAGGGAAACACAAAACAACCAATGGGGAGCAAGGCTGACAAGGGGCTAGGGAAACGCCGTGTCTTCTGCCCGGGGCCCCTCTCCCAGGACCACATGGCAGGGGGGAGGGCCCCAACACTTCACGTGTTTATTTTTAACAAAAAGAGATTTAAAACTTAACATTGAAAACAACTGGATAAACATAACAGTTTCAAAACAAAACAAGCCACCCTCCTGAGTCTTTAAATGTCCAAACAGATTCTCTGGAACATCTTAAGGCTGACAGAAGGAAGACAGGACTCTCCGGGCATGCTTTGCAGGGAAACTGAGGCAGGAGAGGGTTTCTTCAATTTGTAACTGTTGGAACTCTAAACAACAATAGATAATTTCTTCCCTCCCCCTCTTCATCCTCCACTCGGCATTGGAAAAGGATTTTTGGGGAAACAATTGGCAAAGGCATGGTTTTGTGAGGGAAGCCATGGGTGAAAAAACGGATTGGGAATACACTGGGGGTAATAGGATAAAGGGTAAAAGGGAAAGGTGGGATTAGGAAAGGGAGACTGTAGGGGGGGCTTACAATGGAGATATTGTCTAACATGACTACGATTTTTAGCATATATACTGCCTTTTACAGGAACACCATCAGGCCCAGTGACCTCTGCTGCTTGTAACCCTTTTCTAC
>NW_008238834.1:3458560-3500309 GCF_000691975.1 Corvus brachyrhynchos | reverse complement strand
TGGGAACTGCCTCGCTGCTGCTCCCAGAGTGCTCGGTCCACGTGGCCTGGGCCGCACGGTCCCTGAAGCAGTTTTAACTTCACAAGGACACAGCTGACATTGTTCAACAGTCTCGGTAATTAAATAATATTCACGAAAATATTCTTCCATCGACAAATATTTTGACTCAGAAATTAACTGTGTCCAAACGGTCTTCCAAAAGTCTTTGGTAAGAATCAAATCCCAAGAAATATAGAAAACGTTCTGAAACTTTACTCACAAATCAGTCGCTGTCCCTAGGGATCGGAGATTGTTCTGCCCACAATTCTCTACCATTTGTTACAGTGGGGATACTGCAACACATCTATCAGACAATGAGGCCCGTGGAAAAGAAATAGATATGGACCAATTCTTGATAGATGTTTCAGAGATGTTTATTTCTCCAGCCGCATGGCCGGAGCTCTGCCGAGGAACTGCTCAATCATCGGACCCAAGGGTCCTTGCCCACACAGGGGAACACAAAACAACCAATGGAGAACGAGGCTGACCAGGGGCTGTGGAAACCCCGTGTCTCCCCATCAGGGCCCCTCTCCCAGGACCACATGGCAGGGGGGAAGGGACCCCGACATAAACACAAGGCTTGAACTGTGTTGGACTTGGATTTGGTCTATTTCTAGCTGAATAAACATATTATTGTAAAGGCAGACTGGTTTCCAAGTTACACTGCTGCTCAGCCTCAAAGGCAGCTTGGAAAAAAATGGATTGCAAAACAGAGTTTAAATGCAGAGCATGACCCAGCTCCCTGCCTGAAATGAACACAGAAATATTGCCCCAATCTGTGTATTATAATTATGCAACTAGGGGCACTAAAGGGAAGTGATCTTGCAATAAGTATTTGAGGAGTCTATAGAAGAAGAATAAAAAATTGATCCAGGACTTGATCTCTCCTGGTCAAAATACACAGTAGGTTTTAAGTAGAGGCCAGAGATGCTGGGAGACAAGAGGACGTAGCCTTTTCCAGAATAACTTACAGTATTAGTTACAACACATGAGAAAAATTCATTCACAACTTCACATTAACTTTGCATGAAACATAAGTTGAGAAGAAATGGCTATGGAAAAGGTGAAAATACTTTGAGGATTTTAATAGGCTTCTATTACTGAGACAATTATTGTTATTTAGAGAAGCTGAGATGTAAGTGGCGCAGGTTGCAGTAGCTCAGCAGCCGCATGAAGCTCCAAGCCCAGCTCTTGTAAAGAGACTTAATCTAAAATTTAATATCTTAATTAGCCGTCTGAAAAAAACTGAGAGCATCAGGAGAGTCACAGTGGTAAGGCAGGCTTAAGACATTTAAATCAAGATACTCCACTTGTGTAATTCAATTGGTAGAGTTGATGGAACTACGGGGATCCACAAGAGCAGAGGAATTGCCTTCTGAGGGCACACCCTGTCACATATTTCTCCTGATTTGCGGGTAACTGGGGAAAACCCAACAATTTACAAATTTAAGCCTCTGGAGTTAGGAGGACTGGATAAATAGTCTTAAAGAAAAAATTCTGACTTGTTTGTGGATTGCAAAGTACAATTATTCTAATTTTCTATCTTTCAATTACTTCTAAAGATATTTCAGAAATTTTCAGCTCTGATCCAATTCAGTTTTTAAATCTTTAGACCAGTGATTCTTTTCTTTACTGGTTTTGGGTTTTAGAGAGATACTCCAAGGACATGAGGTCTACAGTTCAGAGAGAGGGTGTTCTCATGCTGAGCTGTACACTGTGTGTAGCAAACTACTGTAAAATCCTTACCAGACACACTTTCAGATAATCTTCCTTCACAAATTTTTCAACTGTGTGAACAAGTCAAGCAGAAAAATTAAGGCAAGGTATCTGGGAAGAAAAAGTTTGGGACATCTTTATTTCCTGAGTTTGAAAATTACCTTCTTCCTCCTACACCTCTGATCCAATGAGAGCTCTTAAAATGAGTTGGATTTGTTTCCACAGAAGCAATTATAACCCTGTTATAATGAGATGTGAGGAGGTTTTATCTACCGGTACCAATCTTGTAATATAATACTGCAAAAATGAGTTATTGCCGGTGAAGCTGGGAGGATACTGTCAGATAATCAGAAATGCTCCTCAGTTTACTCATGTGAAAGGTTCAAATTAAAAGCTGAATCCATAGGATTAGTGGGTCTGTGGCCACCTTCAACAGAGAAAGAGAGGCTGTCCTGACCATAAGGAAGGCACATAAGATGTACACTGTAAGATGTACCTGCTGGCCCACAGCTTTTCATCCCCAGTCACTGGATGATTATTTATTTTCAGTACAAGAGGATGCTCCTAAGAAATACCTAGCTGAAGTCTAGCAAAACTATGAAGAGCTCTTTTATCTTTGGAAAGTGCAAGACTGTGTAAATAAGAGAATCTGGTGTCCTTGTTTTTTGTAGACGAGTGAGTAAAGACGACGTCATTGGCACAGTACATGAACAGAGCAGTCAGCTTTTCAGTAATACAAAGTGACAGTCAAGAGAGCTCACAAGTATTTTATACATTTATTTTTGCAATAATATATAATCATGCTTTTCAGTATTCTGGCTGGAAAAGCAAAATTATTCCTTAAATATATATGTTCTGCAAACAAAATTTCATTGGCAGTGATATTTTAGCTAGCTGAAGAAACACAAAAATGCCTGTTGCCACTCCCTCTTTCTAGTCAGAGCTTGCTTTTTCTGCTTTCATAATAATAATATTAATAATACTTAACATTCACAATTGACCTATACATACTGTCATATTTAACAATTACATATCTGTAGTGGTTCTTAAAATGTACCCACTGCTTGTTTGAGGTATGAGATAATCTCACAGTTGATGCCACCAAAGGGCTTAGAAATCATAACTGAAGTGGACAAGTCAGAACCTGTTTGAGGCTTTATACACACTTTGCCTTCCAAGGATTTTGGCTTTACATGCCTGTGTCCCACTGCCCAGCTCAGACTACTGAAATTCATCCCCTTTTCCTGGGAAGCAGACTGAACTCAGCACAATGTTTGTATTGAACAGCTGATGGTGGCAACCCAGTGGCTGAACATCTCTCTAATACAGAGAGAGCAACAGCAGATCCCAGAGCTCCTCTTCCAGTCTTAGGCAATTTCTGGGGCGTCCTAGTTGGAAGCAGCTGCCAGATGAGTTAGTTTTCCAGGGTGATGTTCAGTTATGGTTTGCCTCCTATTTACTCCTACAGCACTCCACAAGGCAGGCTGACCTCTCTCTTCCCTACTGTAGAAGCTGCAAAACCCTCCAGCTGCCACTGTTTAAGTATTAGAGCTTTACAGTTGAATTTGGGAAGTGACCCCATATGCAACCTGCTTTACAAACTTGCCCAGCATCCCTGTTTTAATGAACAGAGGCTGAAGCATAGCCTCCAGTCTTCAGATAGCTATCTATCCATAGGCCTTCTGAACATTCAGACTTTTTATGTAAGAGAATTCATGGACACAGGAATTTATTGGGGGAGCTATCTTACTTTCTCTGTGTAGATCTTTAAAAATATCACCTGAACCAAACTGCAAGCAAATATAACCAGCTACAAAACTCAGCTACCTTTTCCCTCAGGCCTCCTCTGTAGTTACTATTTCCCATAATGCCTCCTCTGGTATATAAAAAAAGCCCAAACAGAATGAAAAGAGGGAGGGATAATCATTGCCTAAATCCATAGTAGCAAATAGTCACAGCAAGGACTGCTTGGCCCAATGAACTTGCCATTCATTCCCTCTGAAATATCACTAAACTTGGGCTGAGAATCCTCTTTCTATTTTTAAGAAATGCAGCTTGTGAGTGGGAGTCAGAAGAACCAGATACAAATAAGAAAAAGAACATACGGGACAGCATGTTATGCTGGTAACAGAAGAACAAAAACAGTTGGATTGAGAGGGTGTCTTGGCTTAACTCCTGACTCTCAAAACCCATTACTTCCCTAGTTTGACCACACTGCTGTGGGCAGTCTTTACCCTCCCGCCCACACTAGTTCTAGGTGTTATTTTTTTCTCTAAATTTGAAAATGAAGCTCTTTTGATCAGAGGCAGACCAGACACTATTTGTAACCTGTGAACCCTCTCAGACTGTAGCACAGACATAAGTCTAATGGTTGCAGCTGGGTCCTTCATTGCAATCACACTGAATCCCAGATCTAAATTTGGTGGACCCAGTTCAGCTTCAGATAGACAGCATTTCAATGCACTTTTCAGTAGTAGTTATTCACTCAGCACAAGTTGAGTAAGGCATACATAATACAGCGGGTGCAATTGTGCCCTCCCAATTTCCTTCCATCTGTCACCAGTCACGTTGCTGAATCTGCAAACATGTCTGTCCAACACAGTCCAGAGCCCTGCTGAGATCCCTCAGCCACCAATCCAGCTTCAGCACTGGAAGCAGCACAGCATCATTAACATGCCATTATAACCAGATTAATAAGCAGACCTCTAGAGACACTGTCTTTTCTTGCTGTAAACCTTATGACTGCACTGTGTGGTGTTAGGCCTTGTGATAGATACACTTAAGTCCCAGGAGCAAGCTTAGGGCTGTTAAAGTGATGCTAAGTTGCTTTGCATCACTGATAAGTCCCACATCTCAACAAGCATAACAGCGAAACAAAAATGGATACTTTAAGGATATTGCTGGGTTTGGAGCATCTTTTCTTTTGTTTCAGTATTACAGTTAAATTAAAGCCAGTACAAACACATGCTTGTTTCAGCCGCTCAAACAGATACACTGACGCTGGAGAAAGCAAAGGAGGTGCCTACTAAAACACAAACCTGCACACACACACACACTTATATGCAGCCTTGGCAGAGTGCCAAAGCACTTGGCTGTGACAAACAGCAACGGATCAGTTACATAAATAACAGCTAGAGCTACAGCTCTGTCAGCTACTGTGAGACATTGCTCCTGTCCCTTTGTCTGGGATGTGGAAGAAGAGAAGAGACTGTTTCACTTGGAAGTGATGTACAATGACGATCGAGTCCAAGTGTCTGACCAGTACAGGGCTGGACAAGAGCTAAAGCATGTTGTTGAGGGCGTTGCACTAACACCTTTTAACTACTGACAGGCTTGGGGCATCAGCCACTTCTGCATGAAGACTTTTACAGTGTTTGACCACTCTCTTGGTAAAGAAACGCTCCTAAATGGCTAGTCTAAACTTTCCCTGCACAACTTGGGCCATTCCAACTGTTCTGTTCACTACCTCCCTCTCCACTTCCAATCCTCAGGAAGCTGTAGAGAGCAATGACACCTCCCCTCAGCCTCCTTCTCTCCAAGCTAAACAAGCCAAGCTCCGCAGCTGCAGTATGTGCCTTTCAGCTCTTTCACCAGTTTTGTTGCCTTCCTCTGGTTGCATTCAAGATCCTTCACATCCTTCTTAAACTGTGGGGACCAGAACTGCCCACAGCTCTTGAGGTGGGGCCTCACCAGTGCCTAACATAGCAGGATAATCACTTCTTTGACCAGCTGGTGATGCTGGGTTGCATGCACCCTGGGATGGGGTTTGCTCTCTGGGCTGCCAGGGCGCAAACTGCTGGCTCACACTGAGCTTGCTGTTGACCAACACCCCCAGGTCCCTCTCTGAGGGGCTGCTTTCCAACCACTCTTCTCCCAGTTCAGACTTGTGCCCAGCATTGCTCTGTCCTAGGTGCAGAATCCAGTATTTGGACTTAATTTCATGACAGAACTACAAGACTCCAGATTCAAACCATGAACTCCTAGCTTCTTCCACATATTTCCTAGAAATTGACACATGACTTTACACAGTAACCATTGGTTTGAGGTCAAGGATGCTCACATGCAAGTGGCAAGCTGGAAGAGGTGGTGACATGCCTGGGTTCTTCAAGGGACAGAGCTGGAGGCAGCTCAATCCAGCTCTGCAGAGATGGGTCTTAGATCTACCTCTAGCATGTTCTGCTCCCTGACACCCCACATCCTGCAGACATTCTAACCAAACCCAGACTGCCAGACAGCCCTCCTCCTCTATTGTTTTCCTGCTTTAGATTTGGTTTTCTTTTCATCCCTTCACTACAGGGAAAGAAAATATACCTTTACCAAAAAAAAAAAAAAAAATCTGGAACTGAATATCTTCAGTGGGCCTGGGAATATTTCCCCACAATTTTACTTGTCAAAAAGTAAAAAATCTATACTATATGGTTCAGTCATAGTTACAACAGAGAAAGGAGTCATCCTTCCTGGTGATAGATGGCAAGGTTAAAAATGCATCTTGCAACCTCCTTATTAGACACAGAGGAAATGTTCAGCTGGACAAGGCAATGCAGTTTTAAATAGATAACCTTCTTATATAGGCTGTCTAATAGATGTTGCACACTGCACTCAACTGAAAAAAAAAGCAGTTTTCCCCCTTTTTTCTGAGCCGTAAAATGCTAGAATTCCATGGGACTTAACTTGTACTCAGTAGGGCTCAAAAGCCACACAGGCAATAATAAAAAGTGAAATTTAATAGCAATGATATCATCCATATCAGAAATTATTCACCACTAGTCCCAACTGAAATGTAATGAAGAGATGGCATCATGCATTCATGGCATGTCTAAGCACCATCCCACTCTTCATGCACATCCACAAAGCCTGAGATGAACCTACTATTTGCCTTTAAATAGAACTTGAAATTATTTTTTACCAGATAGAGAAATGTCATTCTGAATCTGTGGTATTGAGTCGGAGCAATGATCTTCTATAAAAGCTACAAGTGTACACTCCAGGCACATTGGATATGTTCCCTGCATTACACTTCAGGATACTAGCCTAGAGATCTTTGGGTTCTGGCACTGCACAGACAGGTAATGAGCTCCTTCTAAATCAAGCAGTATACTTTTTTCTTTGTTTATTTCTATATCCACTGCAGCATTTGCCTTAGGCGTCTATAATATGATTATAACTAGAAATGTATTGTAGCAAAGACCTCAAAATCTCTCTCTCAGCCCACCCTGAAACTAAGACAACTTCATAAAATGTCAGGGTTCTCCATGCACGGAACAGCAGGAGCGGAGGGCAATCAGTCAAACACACAGGAGCATAAGCAGTACAGTGATTACTATAACTGAATCTAAGAAGACAAATGAAAACCATCTTTCTATACGAGTCATGCAACAATTTGTGTTTGATTATTAGAATTGATGCAACCAAAGAGAAAAACACTTTTTTATATCCTGGCATCTCCGCCTTCTGGAAGACCTTAATTTCTCCCAGGCTTGCTTAATTCTTGTCAAGGATTTGTTGCACTTTCTTTAGCTTGTTTCTTGTACTTTCTCACCTTTTAAAGAGGTGGAAAGCCTCAAGTGGTTTGATTTGAATAAGCTTGTTAGTATAACAAACCACCAAAAAATAGATACTGATACAGCAATATCTGCTTGGATCCATATATTCTATTTCTAAGAATATATATATTCTTATATAACCCTGGACTTTTCTGAAGGCAGAGCGAATAATGGGCCAGGATATCAGGACACTTTCTCTACAAAAGGGTTCTTTTATATTGGGATGACCTTTTTCTCACAGTAGCATAAACTCACTCCAAAGGAAGAAGTTGCACCTCTAATACTATCCAACTAGTATCTCTGCCAAATACTGGGGGAAAAAACTGCATAAAGAAAAATTTAAAGACCATGGATCCTAGTGTCATTTTGAAAATTTTTCATAGGTCTTTCTTGAAGACCAGAGTTGCAATAGCAGCTATGTGGAAAACGCTCTTACTTTACCAACTCAGGTCAATGTGGTTTTGATTAACTGCTAATACATGACTGAATTCAATCTGCAACTGACAAGAAGCTTAGATATAGTAAGAACTTAGGAAAAAGATTCAGAAATAACAAAGACTTTAGTCAAAATCTATGTTTTAATTTGCTATATTTTCCTTTTCTAATCGACCACAAATTTGAGTTGTGGAGGTTAGCCAACAGAAACCAATCAATTGCTGTGGAATCAGGTTCTACTGAGATGCAGGCAAATGCTTCACTTCTCCAGCTCACACTGTCTCTATGACTCTAATAAAATCAATAAACAAGTCTGCAAAGGATGATGAATTAAGATGTACATAGACCCCCCCTGAGATTTTAGCTAGATTTTCCACAATAAATATGAACATTACTTTTACGCCTCTGCTTCATCCAGAGCCATTCTTCACATGCAGTAAATGTGTCCACACAGAAAGTAATGAGATCTAGGAGATATACTGTAAATTCAAGACCGATCTTTCTTGGTAGAGACTTTATTGCATAGTTAGACCATAGAATTAATTTCCATATTTTGAGTAATTTTAAGAAGCTTATCTTGAAGATCCCAACTTCTCAATGCATAGGGAAGCTTTTATTGCTGTACATAATAGTGTCTCAAAAGACTAGAAAATCAAAAGGAAGAAAACCTACGCTCACTGTTTAAAGACAGGACACTCTTTAAACTGCTGAACACCATTCCTGTTCTTAAGGATTTTTGTTGTATGATCACAGGAAATATTGAATAAGCAGCATGGTCCTACAGAAGCAACTGTGCATACAGAAACTTCAAAATAAGTTAAGTCCTATTCTTACTCGGAAAATGATCAATTGTTTAAAAGTGAATTTTAAAGTTTTTTCATTTCTTAAGGAAAAGATACTTACTTGTGCAGGAAAGCAAGTTGATAATTAATTAGTATGAATTATCACAGGCAAGTGCCCAAGTATATATTCACCCTGCCTTGCTCACTAGTACAGATGAAGCCTACTTATCTATAGGATACCACTGAATAACAAGGCTACTGAATGACAAAAAACCTACTTTTTTTGTATTAGAATAAATTTTTAATAAAATGTAATTCTTCTGATGCCTGAAAATGTGTGTATTTATGTTTAGTCTTTGCAGAGATTACACTAAACTCTGAACAAAGGGGAAAACTGAAAAAACCAGCCACACAGGCAAAAACATTGAGAAACAGAAGCAACTGAATGACATCCTATTCAAAAGCAATAATTAAATAGCCTTCATTTTTTGTTATTGCAGTATTTATCAGCCCAAATAAAACACTATTGACCTATGAAATTTAATAAGCTTTCCTAAATTCTAGCTGGTTTTGAGCAGAGCAGAATTAAGAGCTTCCGCAGAGCTGAGCAGGGCGTAATAGAGGGCAGCCAATGCAACACACTGCATAAAGACTGGGGTGGGGCTGCTGAATCCTGGAGTCCCTGCAGAAGAGTTTTGTGTAACAGGCTGTGTTTGTGGCATTGCAAACCTTGTATCACATGCAGTAACTCTGAATGTAGAAAATGAAGACAAAAGCTTTTAGTTATCAAGCAGAAGAGGAAGGATGGAAAAAAAGAAACAAAATCTACACAGATAAAAGAAATTACATGCTGATACAAAAGGAAAAAACATAGCAATGACTTATTAACATATTTATTAAATGTTAGTAATTTTGGCCATTACTTCTGTGTCCACCGAAACAGAGAAAAAAAATAAAACCACCAAAAAAAGCGCTAAAAAGTAACAAAACAACTAATATGCTGGACTAGACACAGACCAGAAGCATTCCACCCATCAGGAAAACTTCATTTTGGAATAACAAAATGGGGTAGAATTTATATACAGTAATAATGTCTCTTCATATGCACACAAACACGTATGTGTCAGCAACTCAGCAACTATGAACACACTGATCAGCATGTGCAGATCACACGAAACACATCTGTATCCCAAATTATTCTACTCACGTGCAAAATTAACATGTACACCCTGTATGTATTTCCCCTTTATATATGTGTGCTTTTGTTCTAAAAGGCAAGTTTATATATTTGCTGGGAAAAAAAATGTATTGCTATTTCAGTTTTGCAAGAGCAGCTTCAGTAGTGCCAACAATAGTCCTTAGTTGAGGCAGGCAGGTGATAGCCTGTTCTTTAGTTTCAGCTGCATGAAATCTCCCCACCGTTTACTGTAATTTAAAATTTCTGCTAACTATGCTATTAAATATGTAAAAAATAAATTCAAATAATTATATTCAACCCTTCTTCCTTAATTGCTCTGCAAGTCATTTAACGGAGAGCATGATTAATGTGTATCCAATGGCAGACCAATCCCATAGATGCTAGTAATGTTTTCCATATGAGTAATTCCAGAGAAACTACTACAATGACATACCTAAGTAGTATTTTCAGGTCTGACCCCTAAATTCATTAGTCCCCAGTTCAGATAATCCCAATTGACCAGATATCTTCTGCTCTAAAAGAAGTCTTTTTTTTGCTGACTGTAGTCCCACCTCCCTCAGAAGCAGAAGGGTCAGGCGTTCAAAACACATATATCAGCACTGAGATCTCTTTCATTTCACGTTCCTAAATTAACTCCAATTCAGAAACAAAATGAATAGCATCATCTAGTTTATTTATTTTGTTTTCTGCAATACGACACAGAAGACCTCAGTACCCACACCAAAGCTTCAATGGAAAAAAATTTACCCTAATTTTGATTTGAGATAAGCACTAGGCTGAGCCCATTTCACTCTATACTAATTCATACTTCCATCTTCAATTAATTATTAGCCACAAGATCAATTACCTGGATTTATATTACAAGGAATTTCAAACACACATCCTGAGGCAAGTAGCATAAGGCACAGATAGGAGAAGAGGCCAATGTGATATTAAAGGATACTGAATGGGCAGACATAGGTCACGAAATCGAGTTCATATACTTTATGAGGGATACAGTTCAGCCTGAAGCCTGCTTTTCATTTAATCTCAGAATTTCAGACCTTTCATTATAGCTGCAGTATTTTTTTGTTTTCTTGTTTCTGGCAAGAGAGAGAATCACTAAGATTAAAGAAGATGAACAAAATATTAAAGAACAAACTGCTGAAGGGTGCAACATAGTGCACTTATTGTTTAAAGAAAGAAGCCAAGATTTGAGTTTATCAAGCCAATACCACAGACACTTCCATGAGCACAGATTTTGCAGGGAGGCCGAGGGGCTGCCACGCTCACACTGGAGAGAGAGCATTTTTCAAGTGTCTTGATGGGCTGCAGGAGGGAAGGAAAAGGGCAGACACAAACCCTGAACTGCTCCTGTTTTCCCCATTCACCACCACAGCAGGAGCTATTTTCTGCTTCTAGGCAAGGATCTTATTTTCCTACACATCCTTTTGCTTTCTGTTGAATAAGCAGCTTGCTACTACCACCACACACATATTTAGAGAGAGTGGGAAATGGGCATCTTCAGTTTTTAATACTGTTAGTTTCCCAATGCTTGTTTCTAAACTTTTTTCCTTAAACCTACTCAGGCAACATTATTAGATTTGGGGGTCAAAGCATTTTTCTAAAGGACACCAAGTACTGCAGAAGATTTATGTGGAGTTTTAGTAACAACAGCAGAACAAAATTAAGCAGCCAACCTTTGTCCAGACCAGCAAGCAGCCTCTGCCCTCGCAGCAGGCAGGGACTGAGCTCGGCTTCTCTCTGGCATTCATCAGGGCACTCCAGACGTCCTGCTTGGTTCCTGCTGCCATGATTCCCAGGGGATCACTGTCGCAGGGCTTCTGATGCATTGCCCATCTCAGCCTTTGCCGGCACAGACTGGGCCCCAGGCACTCCCTTCACGAAGCTGTGAGCAAGGGGATGCGTGCAGCCAGAGTGCCCTGTGGCAGGGAAGCCCTGGCTGCTTCCCACTCAGCCTGCAGTCACAGTAGCTTTGCACCACTTCTGCCTCACAGCTCCCATTTTCTTGGGGAATCCAAGTGCAAATTTTCTATAGTGTGTCCTGGAATTCATTTCTTTTCCCCGCATTTCCAGCAGGTTTAGAAATAGCAAAACCCTGCAATATTGCTGCCCAAATGAGTTTTAGAATACATATCTATAAAAGACATGATCTGAAAAACACCTAATAACACTTTTCTGTGAAATTCAACTAATTTCAAACCATATGCTGGTATTAGACACTAGGGGCAACACTACACAAGTGCGCTGCGGCAAGCTTACCCTGGGAGCCAGCACAGGGACTCCACCTCAAGTGAGGATCAATTCCAAACCCCAGAGCAGCTTTGCAATTATCACAAATTATCATCACTGAAGCTAAAGAGCTCAGTCACCAGGCTGTGTAGCCACAGAAAAGCTTTTCCAGCTCCTGAGGAAGCCTGAGGAACTACTACAGGGCTCTGCTCTGAGATACAGAGAGGAAAGCCCCATTAGACCCCAGGTATCCCCATCACATTTGAACAACCTGATTGTGACTTCCAGGTCGTTTAGGTGCCTTTAAAACTGTCAGTCTAATTTCACATGAATGACTACTTATCCACAGTTGCATATTATAGCCTGCATTAAAAAAAAAATTTAGTGTCACTAGATATTTTTAATGTGTCCTCGACACTTAAGGAAAAGGCTGTACTGAATAGACTTTCTATTTTGATATTTTCTGCTATGGTTAACATCAGAAGGATGGCATATTTTTGATGAATTTTCTCCAAAGGATTACCTCCCAGTAAGAATCCTTCTGTGAAAGAGCTCAAATTGTGGGTGTGAATGAAAATGAAGGCTCTAAGATACCACTCATGCTCTGTTATATAACATTTTCTTGACTCTAATTTACCCTGTTTGCAAAGTTGCTATGTTTGGTATCTTACACAGCCTACACTCAGTTCCTCAGGCTCAATTCAGAACATCCACTACATGTAGCAATTAGTGTCATTTTATTATTATTATTATGAATGGCACAAAATCTAGTTTGCAGCAGGAAGCAAAGTAATTTCAGGGAGAAAGAACAGGGATTGGAGACAGGAAGCATCAACTTACTAGTATTTTTGAAGCCAGCCAGAGTTGCTGTTTTTTGCACTACCAGCACACATGAATCTTCTAATGTCTGTCCTTTCTACTAAAACACAACTTCTGAAAATGTTAGAAACAGCATTAAAACTAAGCATTAGAATACAGCATTAAGAGAGAGTCCAAAGTAAACCTCATTACCTTCCTATAGAAGTGGCCAAATAACTTTGCATATAGCTGCTTCATGGACATGTTTTAGCTGTTGTATACTTGTACAACTACCATTCAACCCTAAGGACTGCAAATATCCCTAGGCAGAATAGGTCCATAAGGTTTCCCTCTGTATTTGCCCTCACAGGTGATGCTGAGCAGCAGAGTAGGGCATTAATTACTGCAATCTGCTGACAGTTTAATTTAAGGAACAGTGACATCATGATTTAAGGTCTTTACTTATGTTACTATCCTGATTTCATCAGTTGCAATTTGCTACACTTTTTTTGCTCTTTGCAATTTGTTACACTTGGATAAAGCACCTCATAGCCTTAGTTTATGTGATATTATTTGTAGTTCTAAACAAAAACTAAACAACAGACAGGCAAATAAAGCCTACAAAAATAGGAATAGCTTTTGCCTCAGCTTTCTCTCATGCCAGTATTGACTGGGGAAAATTCAAATTTTAAAAATCTCTTTGCTAACCTTACTTGTTATCAAAGTAACTGACTGCTTAAAAGTCTTTGACATACTTACACCTGAAACATTTTAAAGGAAATATTTCTAACCTCCCTGCTTAGAGATGTTAAATTTCTGCCCATGGTGACAACAGGCATTCCTACCTTATGTCGTGAACTACATTGTAAACAACTCTCTGTTAACCAAAGGAGATTTCTCCCTCGTGCTCTCTCTGGCTGCTCAGGATGTTGCTGGGCAGTACACGATCTTTGGTAGAACACTCTCTTGACTGGTTTGGACTAAGCAGCATTCAGGTGCCATCTCTTTCTTTCCTACTTTCTTTATATGTGTTTTTTGACACAAACCATGTACGTATGACCCACTTGATAGTGTGTACTTTGCAGGTCATATTCCTAAATCCTGAAACTGGGACAGTGGAGGTGCACGATGGCCAGGTGCTGTGGGAGCTGCAAAGACAATGTGTCTGTGAAAGATGACAGAACTTCAGGTCCACAGAAGAAGATTGAATCCCAGAGAGCCAGACCTGAAAAAAACCACAAAATGGGTAGGTCCGACTCAGCTCCTCTCTTGGGATTTGATCTCTTCCTCCTCATCGCCTCTCCAATTTCTCTTTGCTTCAATCCTGTCTGCTCCTGAGCTCATTACTATGTGCAATTTCAATGCCTAAACGGCTCCTTAGCTTAAAGAGTATGTCCCTTTCCCCCCCACATTCTTCCCATTTATTTGTTCTCCTTTTCCTCATGGAGGTTTTCAATCCTTCAATCCCATTTTTTTTTCACCAAAAAAATCCCACCCCAAAACCAAAAACAGCAACAAAAAATAAACCTATTTCTCTGAGCCTAGCCAATCACCAGCAAAATCAGGCCAAGTTGTTCTACGCAAATAACGTCCAGCAAAGGAATATTTGCTGGGTAAGCAGGTATAAACATGACCTGATGATACAACAACTGATGTCAGAAAAGCTTGCAAGATCCTTGAGCAGCCTTTGCTACCTAACACTGGTGCCAGGGCAACATGCAGGGCCCACAAGAGGTGATCATAAATCACACACCAGTACATGGATCGGACTCCTGGACTATCAGCTTTCTTCTCAGTCATCTGCTCAATGTTGCCTCTGTTCCTGCAACTCTCCCAAGCCAAAACAAGCATGGGGTGAGGGCAGGGCCTGTCCCTTTCAAAGTCATGTTAACAAAAATTATGCCCATCTGCTCAGAAGGTATGCTTTGGAGCATGATGTATAGAAGCAACAGTACTGGTTTTGTGCCAAAGCTTGGTCTCTATTCCCTCTGACTCACAAAATAAAATCATCCTTGTAAACATAAACTGTAATCTTATAAAACAAGCCTTTTAGCAGAGTCCTGAGACAGACCAATCTCTTGGAGAGCTAAACTTACCAAACAAGGAATGGCTTTCGGTGCCTGTCACAAGCTAGAAGCTCTTTCCTCTATGCAGCACTTCCCCTCTGATAGCAGTAACAGCAGACTGACAAGACAGGAACAACATGTCAGGCTGCAAGTTCTTTGGTTAACCTTACCCCTTGGGTTAAAACACTGGTATGGAAAATTTACATCAAGGAAAAAAATCCATCTCAGTCCATGTTTTTGTTCAAGTGGTATAGTTGAAGTGACAGAAGTACTCACAGACACTGTCCCTATGCAAAGACATTCTGCTGACACAGATCTGATGACACTGATAAAGCAGAGACAGGTTTGCAGCATAAGCAATGGCTTTATATTGGCAGAGTGACATTCAGAATACCACAATCTTGTGTGTGTTGTGTATACCAGACTATATAAGACACAGGAAAAACATATTTTTTGCAAAACTTTTACTATCTAAGGCCTTAACCCTACAGTCTAATTTATTCATGCACACTGAAAATTCCCTTTAGTGATCATGTTAGTTTTCTAACAAGGAGAACCAGTCCCAGATAATGTAGCAAAAGCAGATACTATTAAGGCTAGCAGATTTTTGTGCTCACACCTGGGGCTTCATTTTTTAAGGACCTTGCCTTACATGAAAGCAGAGCTTTCAGACATAGCCACCATTTGTTCAGTAACAGACTGTTTATGGTACTTGAGAATGTCACGCCATCGCTGCAGAAAACTGTAAGGTGTTCTCTCCAAGGAGTCAACAGTGTTTTTGGGAATTAAATGCTAGAGACAACACAACATCTCACTCCATCACATTGGAGATTTAGCAATCGCAGGGGTGGCAAGATCAAACAAAGCATCCAATTTAATTCCCCCATTCTTTTTCCCTGTATTCCAGGTACACTCCAGCTTCTAAGACATCTGTGAGGTTATGAATCAACGCAGATAATCCCATCCTTCACATGTATAGACACGTTCTCAGTAACAGAGTGGCAAATCAGTGCAAATGAATCCATTGATCCCTTTCACAATTCAGCCACAAATCAATTTAGTGTAAGATTTATGTGATGTTGAGAACAGCAGTTGTAGCTTGAGCAATGATATAATTAGGGCTGTTCTAAGTGTTTGGGGGAAAATGAAAGAGTAGTGTTTCCCTTAAAAAACAGTAAAAAGGCACCAATGGAGCAATAATGTTTTTATTGTCTGCATAGTTCCAGTGACATAACAGTTTTAGCTGTAAATGGTCTTTAAGTTCCAGTAGTTTGCAATAAAACAAATCATTACTGCGATGGTCCATGTCGTCACTAGGAACAGAGGAACTCTTTTTCTCATTAAAATCAGCCACAGGCAAACATCTCCCGCACATGCTGCCGTTTGAAATCTGTAACATTACAGAGGCCAAAAAGTAAAGCAAATTCAGTATAACCATATTGTAGGAAGAGGGGATGCATCCAAAAAGAACATCTCTCCAAGTAACCAAGCACAGCCTGCCATAAGCAGGAGGTGACACCCTGGCAAACAGATATGAGACAAAATGAAACTAAATTCTAGCACTTGTGTAGTGACCTCGTGAGACACCACCATGAGTACTGAACCCAGCTCTGGAGTCCCCAGCACAGGAAGGACATCAACCTAGAGCAAGTCCAGAGGAGGGCCACAAAGATGATTAGAGGGATGGAGCATATCTCCCACAAGGAAAGTCTAAGAGAATTGGTGTTCAGCCTGGAATAGAGAAGGCTTTGGGCTGACATAATTGTGGACTTCAAGTACCAGGAGTGAGCCAACAAGAAAGACGGAGAAGAATTTTTACAAGAGCATGTAGTGATAGGACAAGCAGGTATGGCTTCAAAGTGAGAGTGGGTTTAGATTAGATATTAGGAAGAAATTCTTTACTGTGAGGGTGGTGGGGCACTTGGAACAGATGACCCAGAGAAGCTGTGGATATCCCATCCCTGGAAGTGTTCAAGGTCAGGTTGGATGGGCAACCTGGCCTAGTGGATGCTGTCCCTGCCCCTCAGTAGAGAGGTCGGAACTAGATGATCTTTAAGGTCCCTTCCAACCCAAACCATTCTATGATTCAATGGTTTATCCATATACTTGCACTTGTCCTGCTGCTTAGCTATGTAAAAATAAGGAAAACTTCAGTTATCCTACACTCTTGGAAATTAATATATGAAAATACTTCCACTGTGGTACAAAGGCACATGGTTCCTGCTTCTTTCTGTTTGCTCCCTTAGTAATTCAAATCCCACATTTCCTTTGACTAGATCAGATTTTTTCAAAGCTCCATAAATCAGGACACACAGAGCACATCAACCTTTACACTCACAAGTACATGCCATCCCCATCACCTCTCCAAAGCCAGCATAAAATGAGTGGGATTCACCTTCCACACCTTCCACATCACTGATGTATTCCAGGGGTTTTGTCGCTTGTTGTACTTGCAGTCAAAGGGTTGTGTTTATGGAGTGTTAGAAAACAGATCCAGACATTGTGTTACCCTGGCAAAATATTTCCTAGAGAAAGAAGGCACTTCCACTCAGTCATTTCCGCACAGGCATTTCAAAAGGCTTCATACAAATTGGAAGGGTCAAGGTATCCCAGGGGTATCAAACATTTCGTTCAGGACCTTGGGTATTTTCAGCCAAATTTCACCATCAACTTTAAGCTCTTCTCTGCTATACTTAGCACTCTTTATATTTTAAATATCAATTGGCCACAGCTGGTAAGAAATCAATTATTTTAACATTGTTTAAATCTGTATTTTTTGGTTTTTTAGGGGTTTTTTCCAGACCTTTTTGAGGCCTGTGTCTTTATTATAGGAATGTAAAAATGGGATAAGATATTTAAATAATTGGCCTTTCTAAGTTATCACATAAGAATGCCAGAAAAAACATTGTGGGTTTTTTTCTGTGCAAGACAAGCTTTAGTTTTAGGTGTTATTTTTATCTAGTAGGTAAGGCCTGCTGTTGTTAGATAGCTTAGCAGCTCACAGATAGCTAAAGATTGTATTTGACTTGTCAGAAACATGATGAAAAGGAGGCAAGAGCTCTTTGAAGTCTTATCTCTTTTTAAATCATGTGGCTCTTATCCCCAAGATTCATAGTGCACAAACATATTTGTAAATTACATTCGTCAGCAGTTTTGTGTTATACTCAAAATAACGTATAGTAGTTAACATCACAATAGTAATGTAAGATTATATATTATCAGTGATATTAAATGTGAACTCTGCAAACATTCTGGAAAGCAGCTTGACTGCCTTGTCATACAAGAATACCTGATGCAAAGACAGGCCTATTCCCTTGCTTACTACCATATGGCAAATCACTTTAACATGAAAATGAAGCTTCTTTAGGGGAAGCTTGTAATCATAATTACAGTGAAGTAAACCATTAAGTGTTTAGTTCTATCTTACATTACAAAATCTTTTAGCTAAGTCTCTCCAAAAACATAAGAAGTTTATTTTATAAAGACTTAGCTGAAAAAAAATCCATGTCATTAAGAGCAAATAATAAAAGAGTTTACATACATGAAAATCCAGAAAATGGAACGACAGACTGTATGTCAAAACAACCAGCATTTCTTTTCATTAAATCTTTGAAATCCCTAGTATCTCCCTGATTATAGTCATAAATGATACTTAGAGCAAAATGTACCACAGGAAACACCTGAGATACTTTGACCTTGTTTTGCAATACACCTTTCCTCTTTGCTTTTCTGGCCAACATTATGTTTTCAAGATCATCTAAATTTTTTTTTAAATTTTGAAAAATAGCACTCTCCTGTCTATAGTTTGAAAGCTCAATTATTTCCTGAGAAGAACAAAAAAATAAATGTAGGAGCTAAATCTGAATAGCTTTCAGCAGGCTGTGTGCCAGATTTCAAGGCAGTGGAACAGCTACATTTATAGACTCATCCTCCCTTAAAGTGTACGAAGTTCACAAAAATAGAAAAATTACATCATATTCTGCTGCATCATTCTCTCACTGTTTTCTGCGTTTTCATATTCCCATGTCTATGAAAAATGGCATATGGAATATGAAAACAAATTCATCTATTCAGCATGAATTTTGTCAGGTTAAATACATACCTTTTTCTGCCAGAATTAGGGAAATAAGTCTTATAATTAGCAATAGCAAGTAAAAAGAAAACTGACAGAACTTATTTTTGTCTTGATGCAACCTTCCAGTAGCATCTGTAGTACAATATTCCATCTGTTTATGCCTGGGAGAGTTTCACATTACCTTTGCCCATTTTCTGGTGTCCTTTGGATAACATTTGAAATGCTGTAACTTCCTCATCAATCTCCATACAAGCCAAAGAGTTCCTACTAGAAACATGTGATTTAGGGAGAGCTTTTAAAACTCTTATCCAGAACTGCAATATCCGTGCTTGTTTGCCAAACAAGCAAGATGCACCCAGCTTAAGAAAATTCCAGTCTAGCTTGAAGATAAGATTTAATGCCCAAGTTGTCCATGAATTATCACTCAGCGTAGTGGGGAATCCTGTCCAGAGCCATCACCGCTTCCTCACCACTAGTTTTCACATGCAGCCCCCATGCCCCAGAGTGGCACAAATGCTCCCTTGAGCTGGAGTCAGTGTCCTCAGGTCTGCAAGCCAGCCAGCCCCAACCCCATACAGCCCCAGCCCGGGGTGTGTGTCAGGATAACCCAAAAAGGGAAAGGAGCTGCAGCAGTGGTGGAGCAGGTGCTCCCTGAGGAAGCCTTTACTCTAGAGAGGATTGTAGATAGCTGCTCCATTTCCCATTCAGCCCCTGGCAGTAGCAAGAGAGGTTGGAGGCAATCAAATACCTCCTTATGAGGTGCAGCGGCTTCAGTGGTAATATCACAGCATTAAAGACGTTATTGGACATTTTCACACATATTTTTAATTTTCAGAGTGTTTCAACAATTGGAATCATGAAGTTAATACACTGAAAGAAGTTACATGGGCATAACTTGTGCAATTGTAAATTTTACTCTACTGTCAGTCTTGCTTAGGGTTTTTTAATAAAACACAGCTCTGTTTGGCTGATGTGCACTGTATTAATTTTTCAAAAGATAATATTTAGACCACATTGTCTCGTAAAAACCATTCACTAAAACTTAAGCAAAGTGTTTTTAAAAGTATTATTTTACTCACAGTTTCATACTCTTATCAGAGATGATCAGAAATCTGTATATTGTACCTGAATCTCTGGCAGAAAGTTGAGAAAAAAACCTCATGTAACAAACTATCACTAGGCGAATAATGCAAATGGCTCAGACATACGGACACCCACATAGGGATCCACGCTGGTTGAATTTTATTCCTATATATTTACATTTTTGGAAGAAGAATCTAGAACAAAGAACAGAGTTTACCTTCCCACTAAAACCAGTATTAGCTGTAACATTGTTAACAGATTGAAATCTGAGCAGCCTCTCAGATCTGACTGGGATTTTATTCCCTCATGAAGCGCTACACAAAAGAATAATCTCTACCAAAAAGGGCAAAATGAAGTACAGGAGGAAAAGGCAATCCTATATGAAAAAATGCTAGGCTAGAATACTCTCAACTACACCTTGTTAGTGTTTCAAATAAACCATTATTCATGCCTTCATCTGTATGTCGTATTTAATTGGACTTTCCTCCTGGTGTTCTTCCTGCCATGTGCTCTCTTTCCCAGGACTATGAATGATTCAGCTAATGCTCCCAAAACCACCAGTTTTCTCTGCTCTTCTCTCCTCAGTGGAGCATTATGTGGTCTGTCCAGACTACAACAAACATGTACTATGCTTTTTCCTCTCTTTGTAGCCAGGGTCCAGACTCTCAAACCCAGCTCCCATTGGACTGGGGAGAATGTAGCACTGCCTGGGTGCACAGTGCCATTACCCAGGATTTGCCTTCTCCTGATCTTTCATATCAAGAGGTCTTGCACAGGGAAATATAACTCAGCCTAGTTCCTAGGTCTACCATATCAACAACTTTGACTCTTGACATGTGTATGAACAATTTTGTCGAAGACTCTAAGGCAGTTTTCCCTGGAAGCCAGACTCATTTCTTCATGACTGAATTATGCTTTTAGATTCATATTAATCTTAATTATGAGTTGCCTAATCTCACTCTCACTCATATGTGTATAACTATGGTTTTAACAAATTGCTTGCTAACGTTCTTTTAAATTTGTATCAGAGGAGAATGATGTGAATTATACCTTTGACAGAAATGTGTAAAAGCCACATGAGGTATGTTGCCACTTTATAAAGCCTGGAGCATTTATTGATGCCTTACTTTACTCTACATTAAAAAACATGTAATTTTGTGGCTTTAGCTTCAAACTCGGTGTACAGCTAACATTACATCATGCTTTTCTTTTCTAAACTTAATAGCCTTTTAGCCAAAGAAGTGTTGTCCATTCATTTAATGCAATGGTACATCTCTTATGGTATGAGTGCTCGGGTGACACTGCTGTCAGGACTGGTACTTTTCCAGTGCTGCTCTTGGGACCAGATATCTGGATCCTTTTCTTCATTTTTGATAGCTCATAGCCCAGAAAAATTTCTCACTGTGACATAAAAATAGGATAAATACCTGTATTAGCACAAGAGTAGTAGGAAACAACACAAAGATTAGACCACAAGGTATGTGATACTTTAATTTTACCTCTGTAGGTGGTAGCAAAATCCTGAAAGGACAGCAGAGTAGGTTTTTTCACCAAAGTTCCCTAGAACTGTCTATGCAAAACAAAACAGAGCTATCCCAGTGATTCAAATGCATCCAAAATATCAGTAAATTCAAAGCACTTTCAAGAAACCTAACCCTTATTCTGCACTTGCACTCTTGCTTCCATGAAGAAATTACCTGAATTTAGCACTGAGTTTAGCTGACTCTGATGCAGATGTCCACAACACATGTGGCACTTGAGTCCTACCAAGTATTGAGTCCTGCTGTATTACCACAGCAACACAACACTGCACATGGTGTTCCCATTTCTGAGGGTAGATACCAGGAACCTGAGTGAGCCACACAGGAATTGTTTTTGTATTGAATCATGAGATTGCTTCTCTGCCTTTTTGTGGCCCTGTGTGGGTGTGTTTCTAGCCTGCTAACACAACAAATTAAAACATTTCTGATTGCACATGCTTTTCTTCTCTGTTGTGGCCGCTGTTATGCATAACCTGTTAACTTTTCAATTAATAAAAGATGGCTCAAATTGAAATACAAAACAAAACCTGTCAGAGAAGAAGCTCCCTGTGCCCATAGCTCAGTAATAAGAGGACTGATCAAGACCATTATGCAGGATGGATGAAAAGGCAAAGCAGAAGATACAGAATGAGGTCACTTCAGTTTCTCTGAGGTGGTCCAGCAATTCACTGTTGCTTCTTAGACATGAACTAGGAAGCGTCAAAGAGGCGAGGGATGAGAAAGAAAGAGAGGTGATTCTTCATAAACTAAGTTTAATCAGAGTCAGTAACTTCTTGTCACTGGTTGTTGTAAATGTTAAGAATTTCCATTGATCAAGAGGAGAACCATGTCCAGGATCATGGAGAAGGAAACCTACTGAAGGACTGAAGGTTATTGACTGCAGAGTGACTGCCTCAAATTTCTTATATGTTTGCTGCCACAGGCACTGTATTTAGGCCAATAGGCCATACTCTGACCCACTGCAGCCCTCTTCACACACTTGTATACGATTAGGTTTTAAAGAGGGCAGCTTACAAGTAATGTTTTTTATTATGCCTTCTAAGATCTAGGGTATGTGACATTATAATGGTAACTGAAACGCATTTTTCACTGGTTGGGCTCATAAGTCTTCTCAGTTCCTGGCTAGCGCATGGAGAATTAGGATACCATTTTCTGGTAGATAACAGGAATTGCATGTCTAATCTCCATGTATACTGAAATGAAAATGTACTTCTTAGTGTTTGCACATACAGACATCCTGCCAAGTACATCAGCAGTTGCTTGAGTCACAGCATCTGCTGAGTTTCTGAATCATGCTCTTAACCTTGAACGTAGTAAGACATTGGAAACAGCTCCTGATACGTGTTTCAGCTATTATGTATTTACATACCACAGGGAGTGTGAAATATGCAACAGTCCTAAGTGTCTCATTAAAAGAATCATATTCCTCTTCCCATCCAAAATACCTGGACCAGGGCTGGAAAGAGGCTGGTGCATTCACTGGTCCCCCAGTGCAAAGGTAGTTTAAAAAAGAGTATTCACATTTTCTTTCCCCACGAAACCCACACCAGTATACATTTTTGGTTTATTCATTAAAATATTTCAAACATTTACCTAATGTAATTCATCTAGTGCTTTTTGTACACTGCAATATTAGCTGTGATAGGCAGGGCTGCTATGCAGAAGGACCTCAGGGGGCTGAAGGGGTGGGCTGACAGCAACATTGGGAAGTACAACAAAGGCCAGTGCAACATCCTGCCCTGTGGAAACAATCAGGCCATGCAATAGTAGAGAGTGGGGAGCAGTTGGCTGAAGAGCAACTTCACAGAAAAGGACACGCAGGTCTCATGGAACACAGGCTAAACATGTCAGCACCATGCATTTGTCCAATTAGATATTAAGAGATTTTTACATCATAACGTTGGTCAAATTCAGGTTCTTGTTGCCTGCAAAAGCTGTGGAAGCTCTGTCCTTAAATTTATTCAAAACACAGAGCACCTGCTCTAAACTGACTATGCTTTGAGCGGGACAAGTTGGTGTCCACACAGTTGATATCCAGAGGTGATTTCCTACCTGAATGAAGGGGTTATTCAGTTATTACTCCCCAATGACAACACATTTTAATACATTCTAAATAATTTCACATTTAGGAAAAAAGAGTTGTGTTCCCTCCTTCCACTGCAAGCCCACTAAATCACTATTAAAAATTTTAAAAATCCTCTTAGAACTAAACTGTCTAAAATTATAAACCAGATGTATGTATTCAGACCTCTGTGTTGCTAATCAAGGTCTGGAACAAACAGAACAGACTTTCACTGCTAACTCCAGCAGCAGCCAATCGCAGATATTCAGGGAAATACCAAGCACTCAGTCTTGTACTTAACATTGGATCAAGCAAGTGGCTGGAACGAGCCCCTTGCCATCGCTGGACCTTTGTACAGGAGTGGCTCAAAGCTTAAGAAACAATTACGTAAAAATGAAGTGAAATCTTCAGGAGCAGCTAGCTCATTAAAATCAGATAAGACACTGAGGGGACTGGTTTCTGGAAGGACCAGGCAATCATCTTTGAATTTCATGTTCCAGGAGGCATATCTCAAAGGTTTTTTTTAAAAAATAAGTAAAGCAGAATAACTGTTCTGCTAAACACGTTCTTTACATCTATCAACCAGTCCTTAGAACTGATTGCTAGATGCTAAGAAGGTGTTTAGCAGAACAGTTATTCTGAACCAAAAGTCACATCTGGATCGCTGCACACAAAAAGGCAACCAACAGGTAATATTTTCTTTATCCTTTTTAGTTATTTTTTAATGTACTTTCTCTTGTAGCTCCTAAAAATTTTCATGTCAAAGTGTTCCACAGTTCAATTGCACAGCAGGCAAAAAAGTATCTTTTTCTTGCTCTAGTGTGAGAAGTTTTGGCTGAGGATTTTGTAGTGGGCTCTGTTTTGTACTCTGATGGCACAATATATGCAAAGAACTACGTGATAACTTTCAGCTCTCTGTGTCTCTTGCTCCTTTCACAACAGTGTCACACACTCACTCTCACCCACCATATTTCTAAAGACACATCTGAGTTCATGGGTTGAATAAGTATTTTAGTCTGTATCTCACCCAGCCTAAATGAACAGAAAAGGCTCATGGGAATGAAAAGCCCGATCAGAAATATTGCTAGCTGGTATCGTTGGGAAAGAACATGCTGCTATCTGCAACAACAGGTGTAAGGGGAAGCCACAGAAAACTCATTTTGCACTCCAGCTGACTGCCTGAGGCATACCAGAATTGAACATGTGAATTCCCTATGAATAAAATATATTCATAAGTGTTATTTTGTCACTTCCTACCCAATGGGGTGAATACAAACACTTGAGTTGTGGACAACAGCATAACCCGTAGCAAGTCAATAACTTTTAACACAGAAGGCATCTTCCTTTTTAAATGTTTGACCTCTGTACTTTGAGAATTCACATTATCTTTTAAAGTGTAAAAGCATTGGAGCACACAAAAATCTGACTACACAAAAGCTATGCAAGAGCATTAGATTTAGATATAGTCTTTTCAGGATTATAGACACCCTCTGGCTTAATCCCTGTGTCAAAAAGGATGATTTGTGAATTAGTGTGTCATTAAGATGTAAGTAAGTCTGTAGCCCCTAGCAAAAAACAGACACAGTTGAACCATGCATGTGCTTTCAGACCTTTCTATACATTGAAGACTTTAGCCTGCAGAGTGTCATCCCAATAATATTGCACTGTTTATTCAGCCACTACTCAGCATTCCTGGTTTTACACCACCAGAGAGAAAGTAAAAATTTTGCATGCAGCTCTCTGTGTTCAGCTTTTTTTTTTTTGCCGTATTATGGTCTCTTGTTTTAATGTAAAAAGGACTATGTAATAATTCCATTTACCCATGTTCCCATTTTACAGACTCCTTCAGGAGCTGGTTCATTCAAATAAAAATTTGAGTCTGATCTTCCCATAATTGTGTTATGTTTGAACTATTTTCAAGAGGTTTGCTTCCTTTATGTGCTATGAATAATTCCAGTGTTCAGAGACTTTGCAGCTGTTCAAGCTGCTGCCCATCTTTGAGTAGCTTTGCCAAAATTTAGATACACACTTATGCATGTGTGTGCATAAACACATACACAAACTCTTGACAAGTAGAGTGGTAAAATATGGAAGATCTAATCAATATGTAAAACTATTCCTAGGAAAATAAATGCTTTGTCATGTTTGGCATGCCAAGTTAACAAATTTGGAATTTTAAAGAAATAATGACTCCAACAGAAAAAAAAAAATCTGAGCACTTAAAGGTTAGCTCTGCTGGACTGGTTTCTACCAGACTTCTTGTCTACCTGCATCCTCCTTTCTGGTGCCTGCAAAACTAACTTGAACTAATGCTTCCCCCACTAGTAATAGAGGCCACAGATAAACCCCATTTTTGTGGGCAAAGCAGCAGAATGGGAAAGGCAGAAGCAAGCATGATTTCTGAAGAAGAGTTCAGATGTAGAGGCAATAAATAGCAAAAAGCCCCAGTCTCTAAGTCAAGCACTTCTGACTGGACTTTACTTCCTCTATGAGAGTTTACTGCAGATCATCCCCACATTTCTCCTTTTCAGTCATTTTCAACATAATGTTTTTGTTTCTAGTCTGTTCCTTACTATTCTTACTTGGAAATGGCTTTTCATTGTTGCTATCTCCCCAGCTACCTTCCTGTCATCTGCACATAAATAATGCAACCAAACAGGGATGTAAAGCCTGACTAAATTTAATTTAAAATAACGAAGACTACAAACTCAGAAAGCTGAAATCAGAAAACCTGCTCAAAAGCAAAGTTCTGCAATGGAATTACAATGTAACTTCTATTCCCTCTTACATTTGTCAGGGACTAAGTCTGGGTACAGAGTGATGCTTCACGAACCTCTGACTGCAGAACAAGTTCTCCCCAGCTCACAGTAGCTTAATGATCCATATGGGCAAAATATTTGCAACCATCTAATAAAAATACTAATCCATTGATGCTGATGCTGTGCTATCATTGTAAAACGACCAGCTGGGGAGAAACTGGAGTGTTTCACCAACTATTATTGGAAGCCTCAGCAGAGGAATGACTTGGTTTGTGAGCTACAAGTTGAATCTGCAATCCTGATTTCTCTGTAATTAAGGAAGAAGCAAATAACTTGTAACTATTGTTTGCTACCACGTGCCATTTGGAGCCTCATTAATATTTATTATTCAGAAACAGATTTCACTACTTGCATTTTTAACTGAAATTTATATTGATGGGAAATGACCAATCACTCCCTTGCCATACACTGTAGATGGGTTTTTCAAAAGAATGTTGGAGAATAAACAGAATAAAAATATCCTTTTATTATGTGACCTCACTGTTTTTCCAGACAAAAGCTCCTTCTCCTCAAGTCTATACGGTGTCCAGCACAAAAAAATTCAAAACCTGGTTGAAGCCTTTGTGTGCTCAAGCAGTGTTAATAGGAAACTACAATAATAGTCAGTAAAATGAGAAAATTAAGTTCTGCGTGATTCACTCTTTGAAAGGAAATTGGTACCTTTAACTTTCATAAAGGAGAATTATTCAGTGTACGAATCAATCTCTAGCCAGGGGGAAAGAAACAGTAACTCATCAGAGAATCCTCACACTCAGGCTAAAAACTCATGAGTTTCTGAAGTGGAGCTCCTTAAACACAGGTTGCTTTGCCTGCACAGGGAAAGCAAGTCATTTAAATGCCCCACTCTCATGCCACCATCTGTCATGAGGCCAGTAAAGAAGTGCCCAACTAAATTATACTAACAATTTTTGAATAATCTGTAGCAGATGCATGCTCTGTGGAGTTGCTGAAGACATAAATCATGTGCAAAATCCTGCTCCTCTTACTTTCATAAATAGCTCTGTTTTAGGACAAAAGTGTTTTTTACTTTCTCCTGATGCCCTGGACAATGCAAATTTATTCTGTTCTGTTGCTTTACACAAGCTTGCACATATTTGCATTCTGCAAAATTTTTAAAACCACGTAAGGTGTGGTAGCTAATACACAAGACATGAGGTTTGGTTTTGTTTTTATCTCTTAGGAGGCCACAGCTAGTTCGCTTTCATAGGTCACTGCCTTTGAATTCCAGAAGTGTTCTGCACAGTGACTGCCTTATGTCAGCTATTACAATAACACCTAGTGAAGAAAGTAAGATCTGAGCTATTATAACAAGCAGCAAAATACAAGGTGCCTTGAAAACTAAGCATATTAAATATGCAGACCATAGAGGCTGCTCACCCAACCATTTTAACAGCGTGACAACAGGGAACAGGATTATTATAGTATCATTCTGGTACACAGTGTTATCTTCAATTGCACTTTTCTGACCCAGATATTTTCAGTGTGCCTCTTAATGGGGAAAGCTCATGGAAACAACCAGAAGAGGTCCTCGTTCATACAGTGATGTCATGTTAATTTTTGTGCTTTTCAAATTCAGACGCAGCTGTCCTGACAGACAGCTTCTCAGGAGTTCAGGAGAGGAAGGTAGAGCAAAACAGCCCATTTCCATATCAGGGGATATTCAGGAACTTTGAAAACCTTCCTGACAGGTAGTACTTGATAGGAAAAGATTGTATGGATGGGTAGAATTGGTCCACTACAGGGAACTGTTTTAATTGCTTCTTATTCTTGAACACTGAAGACTGCAGAGCCCTGAAGATCTTTTGCCACAAGAGGTTGCTTCTCGTTTCCTTGCCACATTCACACAGCACCGTTAGCGAGAGGGAGAGCCCAAAAAGGAAAGGCCAGAGATCCCACTCAGGAAGAGCAAACACAAAGAAATTCACCCAGAGCAAAGCATCCTTGGCTCTGTGCAGCAAATGGGCTCTGAAGTTGTAATTGCTACAAAGATCTTCAAGTCAGTGTGGATAAGGTATGGGGGATAAAAATCAAACTAGGTGTTCTGGAGGGTGCACATTTTGCAAGCTGAGGGTAATTCCACCTATTCCATCTTGAAAAGCAGATAGTAGACATTCACAACAGTAAGAAAAGGGCAACAAACATTATGAGAGACATGGAGAAAAGAGTTTGTGTGAAGAGAGACAAAAATAATAGTCGTTAATTTAGAAAGCAACCCAGATTGACAAAATCTACATATGAAAAATAGTGAGAAATTATTCCTTATTTGTACCTCCTACCAGGATTAAAATTTTAAAAAATAAGAAAAAAAAGGAAAATTCACTTATTGTTAATTATTCTTTTAAACACGCTGCGTGTCAATCAGGTTTGGAACATAATAGTGCCACATTGAGGCCAAACTAATAAAAGAGTGCTGAAAGACTTGTGGAAAATACATCCTTCAGGCTGTTTGATAATTACAATTTGAAACCAGTTCAAGCAGACCCTGACAGCTGTTTGCTGGAGCCTGAAAGGGACACAGTATTGCACCCATATCTTCAACTCCTTGCCAAAGAGCCTCACCAGAGTGTAGGATACAAGGCTAGACAAGTCTTTAGTCTGACCCCATGCTATGGTTTCTTGTCTACATAGAGCAATCCCCCCTTATCTGTTGACAGGATAGGTAAATAGCTATAAATTTGGTAGAAGCTGAATGGAGAATCTCTGTCAGGTCCCATTACCTACAAAATAGTAAATAAAAAGAAAGAAAATAAACAGAGCATGAAGTACTGGGGTGGGTGAGGGAGAGGGAAAGGACAATAAAACTGTAACTTTTTTGGAAGATATGTTAGGTACTGATTCTGTTCAGCAAGTCTGAGGCCTTGCAACCTTCTGCAAATGAAATCTGACAGCAAGAGAAAAAAACTAGTGGCTTTCTTCAGGATTTTCTATGGATTTTTTAGCATCCATACTTATTTGCACTAATGACTAGCTGATTATTCATACTGCTTCAAATCATAGTAAGAGAAAGAGTTCCATTATGATTTGAAAGGAAGAGTACTTATCCATTCACACTGCATCAGGAGGGGGGAGGTCTGACTTCAAGCTTATTTCACAACATTCCTGGTGTTAATTAATAACATCTGAGCCCCCAAATAATGATCCATGCTGCCAGACACTTGCATCTGTTTATAAACATAACTGCTAGAATATATTCATGTATTGCACAGGGATATACTGTCTGAATACATTGTGTAGTTCGAAAACTAAGGAAAACATAGTAAAAAAAAAGCCGAAAAGCAGCTGAAGCTGACAAAATCTTCACTTTTAGGTGCATCAATCCAACAGACCATCAGCTGGGACAGACAAACCTTTTTAAGGGTAACCTGAGTCTTGTAAGTGCCCTAGGTTTGATATGTTTTGTAGTATCTAAATATATAAAGCATTAATATTTTTCTGGTGATTATTTTCTTAGATCCATTTTATAATCCATTCTGGCTTTCTGCCTTTAAGGAAAATATCTTAGTCCAAAATTTACCTATTTCAATTAGCCGCTTACCTGTTTTTTCAAGCGCTTACTCAATTTTTGCTTCAGTATATTTAGACGGAATCACTGAAATAAGGATTTTTACCTATTCTTTGGCTCATGTTGAGTTTTTAATTGTTACAAGGAATTTTTCTCATCATTGAAAAGAAATTCAAGTTTATTTTCCACATCTAATTCTCTGCACAATTCTTCACAAGACTCTGCTTATTTCTTACCCCTAGCCTGCCACGAGATAGCAGACTCACAAAAGACTTTTCTCATGAGTCACCTGCTACTTTCTTGCCAAAGTCCTATATGAAAATTGAGGGCAATTTCCTGCAGAGCTCCCCTGACAGGTGGGCTCATTTGAAACTTGAACTGTTAATTATTTCTTTCCATCAGCCACTCAACTGCTTATTCATTTCAGTTTCTGCAAATACTTATAAGTGTTCAAGTGGGAGCATAAAGGGATTTTGTTCCTTATAAGAACTTATGAGAACTAAAAACATCTCCCCTCAGGTTGGCAGGAAGATTTGGTAATAGCTGAGACCTACCACTACTTTTCTGAAATTCTCTAAAGCCATTTTTACAGAAAAAAGCTGGTTTGACATCAAGGAAAACAAAACAAAAAAACCCCAACAAAATCAACCAACCAACCAACCAAAACAACAACAATCCCTGCCTAGTCGACAAAGACATTAATAAAATGCATGTAATATTTAAAGTTCAAAAGATCTAAAAAAAATCCGGTCGATGAAATAAGTATCAAAATTTCTTTAAGATTAATTCCTTTACAGTTAAGAAAATTCTAAAATTAAGACTATCTGAGTAACAGAAATTAATTCCTGAAAGTATTCTCAAACAGAATAATAGCATGAAGAGGGGAACAAGGAACTTGTGGAGATTTCTTTCAGGCTGGCAAACTCAAGCTGCACATTACTTAAATGTTACAATTTGTGTTGTGCATTACATAAATGAACAAACAAGCAGTGACCTTGCTCTACCTTCTTCCCTACCAGCTGCGTGCTCTTCTATTATTTTTGCTATCCTGTAGATCAGTTTTTAACTAGCTGTTCACCTGTAAGTTTTGGTGAAGTGAAAGTCCATAGACAGATGGGCTCATACTCCTTACACTTAAGTGACAAAGTGTGTGAAAAAAAGTTTTGAGTTTAGTAAAAGCTGGAGAAAAGGCTCAGTGTGTAACCATGCAGATAATTTTACCTGTGCAACAAAAAGCAGGCATCAGTGAGGCAAGGAAGACTTGCACTCTGAAAGAACAAGAAAATTACTTCCATACAAGCAAGAGTGCAATAAGCATTACTGTCCCAGCTTTACATTTCAAATTACAATAAAGAAAATAGGGGGGAAAGAATCTGAACATCACTGTCATAGTCTGATGTCTTTGCAAATGCCTCTGGAATTGTAATTTTAAACCACAAAGATGAATTTAAATCTCGTTGTGTTGTATTCTGTATATATTTGTTCAAATAAAACAAAGGATGGAAAATTCAACTAACCACTGTAAAAAAATTTGCTCATCATCTGTAAGAGCTTTGAAATCTCATTTTGACAAGACAGTTATTCTGTGCAAACAAACAGCATGTTGTAAAAAGAAGGAAAGCAAGGAAATGCAAAAGCTGTGTAACAGCATTTCCCTTTGGTACTGGATGTTTTTTGCTGTCAGTTTAGATTTATTCACATTTTTCTAAATCCACTGTTTACAGTGAGAAAGTACACTGGCCATATTAAGACAAAAGTGCTGCACACATTGGTGTGTGCTCAGTTACTACAAGAATGTTTCATTGAAACAAATACGGTTCTTATTTGCATTCAGAAAGAGCAGCTGCTTCTCATGCGTATTGAGACTAACTTTTAATTCTGATAATATTACATTTAGACTCTACAAATATGTGTCTTAGTCTTAATGCAAAATTAGCTACCAAAAATATTTGAATTAAGAGACACTACTTATACAACAGAAACTATATTTAAAGAGTGAATGTGGTTGGGTGCATTATTTTAGCTAATATGTTTCTTGCTGGTGTTGGTACTGAAGTACTCAATACAATTCATTTAGGGTTTTTTAAGACACACATTGAAGAAGCGTGTCCTAATGACTGCCATGGCAGCTTTGGTAGACCAGGTATGGTATAAAAAGGGCAGTCAGTGCTCCACATTACTTTGGAGGGCCATCTTTATTCTTCCAAACCAAAGAAAGTCACAGTTTTCATGTCAGGCAAAGGCTGCCCTGGTGCCTAGGATCACATCATCCACTTTCCATACCACACCACTGCACAAAAAGATTTCTGAACTATGATAGCTTGCAGCATACTGGTTTCTTTAACATGGAGGTAACACAGATTTAAGTCTTGACCAGGTCTGGGTGGGTTTTTACCAAAGATTGCTAAAATCGATTAGGATCAAAATTGGAAAGACATATGGTATGGAAAAAAAAACCACCTAGAATGCTTCAATAGTGGCTTAAATTTGAGCCCTCAGGATCACAGATTATATTAATCCCCAGGAAAGGATCCTCTTTAAACTGTCCTCAGAAGCTGTTAGTCACACTGTTCTTAAATGCCTCTGCTAATAAATATTCCAGAGCCCCCCTCAGCAAATCTACTCCTGTACCTCATTGTACTTTCTAACACACAACAGTTCCCCGCATCTAAAGGTTTTCAAGGCCTCAGACCTCTCACATTACTCCTGTCTGGGTTCTCTGCCACTTGTCCAGGCCTTGCCTCAAGTGCATCACCCCAACTTAGGTGACATAAAGTCTAAGTTAAAACATTGTCAAAAGTTAAAGCATTTGAACTACATAAGATTAATTTCTCTGCCCATCAGTATAATATCTATTATATTGTTGTAGAGGTTTCCCAATGCTATATGGCATTGCAGGGAGCCACAAAGACTATGGGGAGCAGATTTTACAAACCTCTGTCAAAAATAAGCAAGGCAGCAGACACTACCCCAGTTAGAGGAAGAAGGTCACATTACATACAAGTCCTTCCACCCCCTTTTCCCCTAACCACATTCCAGATGCTGAAGATCTGCTGTTAATTACACTCCTGCCACTTAAAGTTCTTCTATTCTCCCCTCATTTCCTGCATAGTTAATATGAGTATCCCCTATTCCATTGCTCACACCACAGATGGAAATACTGCATATAGCCATGACCAACCCCTGGTGAACCCCACAAGACCAGTTCTTACAATTTGATCATAAGCTGCTGGCAACTACTGTGACTGTGTTTTTCCCAACCAGTCACACATTTGCTTAGTAGTGGATGCCTTTAGGCTGTGTTTCTTGGCTGTTTTGGAGGCTGCCACCTGAGGCAATATCAAAGCTTTATTAAAGACACATTGTTTAGAAGTGCCTCACTTTTCTCTATTCCATGATATCAAAGGAGATAATTAGGCTACTTTGGTATGATTTAATCTTTGCAAGAGACACTTGCTGGTCTTGAGAGGTGGGTCACTTGTTTGTATTTCTCTGGGTTCAGAAGTTAAGGTGATTGCTCATTGATTTTCTGGGTCCTCCTCTTACTGTTCTGCTTCTCTCCTCTTTTCTCTTTAGAAACCATGATTACAGTTCTCCTTTTATATCTCCTGGAACCTCATCCACCCTCCATGCCATCTTGAATCAGTAGGGACAGCCTCAGTTACCTCGTTAAGTATTCCAGGTTGAGTTTCATCAGGCCCTGCCAATTCATAAGCATCTCTAACCTGTTTTTTCTGATGCTAGTTAGAGCACTTACCCATCTGTCACCAATGTTCATTGTGTTAGCCATCTGGCCACATTTATACTGGTTAGTGAAATTGAAGCAAAAAGGCACTTAAACACTCCGGTTTTCCCAATATCCAATCTTAGTTTTGTCTTTTAATTGGGATTTGTTCAGTACTTCCTCTTCCTATCAATGCAATTTTAAAATTTTTTTTTTTTTTTCCATCTTTATTTCTCATGTTTGTGTTGACTCTAGCAAGCCCTGATATTTTCTGGAATATATAGGAAATATATATATATATATTTGTGTGTATGTGTGTGTGTATATAGATATATATATAATATATATATATATGTCATATATATGTCATGTATATAGATATATAATAAAATATACATTTATATATATAATATAGTACTTTTTTGTGTGCGTGAGCAAAATAACCCGATCCTTCAGTATTAAATAGTAACGCAAATCAAATTAAGAAAACAAAAGTAATTTCTGAAAGATAGATGACGATGACCCCAAGACAATGTTTTTAGTAAAACAAGTTAAAAAGATAGTCCAGGTTAAAATAAAATATTTTTGGGTCAATTTTTTTGCTCTGCCAAAAAATAAAGAAACAAACAAACAGAGAAATACCAGAATTTCCCAAGTTTTTTACAATGAAGATGGACTATGAAACTGAGTTACAAGTTGTTCATCTATCTCCAGTGCTACCACTAACACTCATTCCCAGGGCACAGAGGTTACTACTACAGGGAAAAAAAGGACATCTACAAAAAAGAGAAAACTGTATGCCAGTCCATAAAAACTCTTGTACAACCATGTCAGTTGCTGCTTGCTTAGATACAAAGCAAAGAGCCTTTTCTCTGCATTTGAGGGGTTTTGGATTAATATTTGGATTTTTTAGCCTACAGAGCTCTTATTCAATGCCATAATATGAAGAGCTAAGCCTGATAAGATGTCACTGGAAGTAAGATTTTGCAACACTGTAGCTTTGACCAAAGACAGTTTGTCAGAAAATAGCATGAAAAAGAAGAGCAATGCTTCCAAAAACAATGTAAGACGCTTTACAGATAGTAATTAAGGACCAGTAATTCCTCAGCATTTGAAAGGAAAATAGGTTTATATATACAAACAGGAAAAAGACAGGAAGAAGGCCTTGTGCCCTTATTGTGGAAAGATAAGCAGACTAAAGGAAGGATCAGAGGATTTGGAAGACTCCTAAAGTTTGCTGAGTTTGTAAATTTATTGGATCTCAAAGCATATCTTAGCTCCAATATTAAGTATTCGCTGAAGAAGATTGTGTTTGCCTTTGCATCATAGGACTACTGGAATCTTTGAATCATGAATGAACACCTCTAAAACACCTGGGTTTGTTTGCCCACAAGCCACTTTCTTGATACCAGTCATCCCCTGGACTGACATCAATCAACCTCTAAAACTATGGGTTCAAAAGTTGGATTCCTTTATTTTTTTTTGTAAGTTTGTAATTCAAATGCACTTTTTATGTGGGAACATACTCAAAGCAATATGCTCATCAATGAAAACACACTTAGCAACAGATATGCAACAGCTTCCCTAAATTAATAAGACTTGATTCAGAGGCAGTTCAGAGGCAAATTCATGCCATTTTTCCAGTCTCATCATATTTTCCTTTCCATTGCATAACAGTATACTTCCCTCACAGCTTTACAAGAATTATCCTTTGGGTCCTACTGCATCTCCATCAGTTTGTCCCACCAAAAGTGCAGCAGGGAAGACCCACATTTACTTCTCCAGGAGTCTGGAGCCTGATCATAACACCATGTGCTTCCAAGGCCTTGGGGTTTGGCTGCCTTGGGTCAAGGCCAGTCCTCTCCTGTGGTCTCTACTTGAACTTAATTGCAGTCAGACCAGGTACTGGCTCATCTGGACCACTGAATTGACTATATAACTCTTTCATTGCTAGGAGCCCACCCATGGACCTCTTGAGTGGCCCTAGTTACCACATCTGGACCTGCTCTGCACTTCTAGACTGGACAGCGTGTGATGGCTCCATTTCTCAGGGAGGTCGTGGTGTTGACTCCTTACTGTGATCCTCGGCTCCCAGGTTCCCTTTCCTCATGGAGCATCCCACTTCCTGACATCAAGCAAAAAGAAATCCTGAAAGCATTGTGTGAACTTTTTATGGTGAAACCTTGTGATAATTAAAAGAAGGTCAGAAATTAACCTGCATTTCTGGGACACTGGAAAAGTTGGCAGCCTTCTAGGGCAACAAAGCATGAGAAATATGCACACACCCCACGGAGCAGAGTTTCTTCTCTGTGAGTCCTAGCTAAAGAACTGCTGAGAAATCCACATACTTGGCAATTTTATCTTTATCTTCTTGGGGAAAGGCCTAAAAAATATCAGTGCATCTCTCTCCACACAGAGATCAGAGTTCAGAAGCTGGAGCATGGCCACACATTTCCACTGGTCACCCTTAATGTGTGTCACAGGTACAATGCAAAGGTTACTGAACAGTGCAGCTGCAGAAGGAATGGTCACCCTGATTTTCAAGCTGCTTTCACTGGCTGACCTCCCTGCCTTTACAAGGATCTTCAGCTCTTTCTGTTTTGTCACATGTATCCACACATCTGGGCTTATATCTTTTTCTTTCCTTGCAAAAGGAAACAAAATGCCTCCTTTCCACCACTACTCTCAGCCATTTCTAAGAGACAGATCAGGTGGAATGGCATTGCACTACGTTCCCTGTGCTGTGGCTCTTTTTTTCTCCTTTACTCAGTGCCTCCTCTGCACACATATAAAGGAGAGGTAAAACCAGGCCAAATCTCTTGCCAGCATGTCCTGAGTGATGGAACTACAAGGGGTTTTACTCCTTTCTATAGACACACTGAGGTCAGAGAAAAGGAAAAGTCCCATGAAGGACTGTAATTTATTTTTCCTCTCACTTGTTTTCTGTCTCTCTAGGCACCATCTCTTACAAGAAGGCCCAAGGCTGACCAGTTTTTCTCTGAAGTAACTTTCTGAAGTCTACAAAATAGCAATTTAGCTCACTCCAGTCACTTCACAAATAAACACAGGGGCAGATCACCAGCAAAATTACTTGAGGAAAAAATGGAAGGAAAGGAAACTGTAGATTTATCCAATGTAAGATTACATTTGTACCAGTACAGCACAAAGGATGTACATCTCCCAGGCAAGGATATTTGTGCCTCCTCACAGATTTGTCTCTAAAACATAAGAGAACACAACAGATGTATGTTACATTGAGTAAGTAATATACACATTTAACTCATATCTCTTTGTGCGGTGCGGCAGGGAGAAGTCTTCTTTCTTGCTGGTAATTAGAAGGTGCAGCAGATGGTGAGGCTTACTGTACTTGATAAGGTCCTTTAAAGGAACTCTGGCTGCCAAGTGATTCTTCATTAGAACAGGCCTCTTAAGGTGTACCAAGTAGCTTTTCCTAGGATTTAGGAGACATTCTTTTGTACAGTAATATACTGCTAAAATCATTATTCTCATTCTTACTGAATGGTTTTCTTGCTGGCATCAGGAACATTATTCTAATTATAACACCCAGAGGCACTAAACTATGGATGCATGACCAAACACCATCTCTGTCACTACCCAAAAGGCCTTGCAAGTCAAACAAAAGAAGGAGACATTGTAATCATTGCCCATGTCAAGAAAAGAAGGCAAAGAGGTCACAACACAGAGCCATAGACAACCTGGGCCATAAATTCCGATCTCAGACTGCTTGAGCCAAATACAAGAAAATTTCTCAACAATTAGCAACTTAGCCTTTTCAGCTTTGAAAAATCACCTCTCAGAAATGGCTATACCCTTCCTTGAGAAATTTTTCTTTTTTTCCTTTTTTTAATGTCACATGTTCTTTCAGCTCTGGGAGGTTATAAAGAGGCACACACAGAGATTGAAATGAATGGTGCTTACTTCCTGCCATGTTCATTGCTTGGGATAAATAAGCATTCATGTCACAGGGTGAAAAATAATCATTTCTCTCTGTATGTGACTCACCCAATCTACTAGGCCCTGGCCATAAATGAAGAATTTTCGATAATCCCTATGTAGTTGTCATAGAAGTTCATAGTGTTTCTCAGGGGTGATGAACACTAGAAATCAACATTAATCTTTCCTCTTTAATCTAGCCACCAGAGCACTCTGCTAATAGCTTTTTTCCTTATAATGGAGGCAGAAAAGCAATTCTACCCTCCCTTAAAGGAGGGAAATATACCAGGCATAGATGCCACTCAGTGGGTTCAAGTTAGTACTCCTTCACTTCGAACTAAGCTTTCATTCAAAACACAAATTCCTTGCTTGTCTTTGCATCAGCTTCCCCCCAGATCATACATGATCCTGCACAAGTAGCATAGAGCTACGAACAAAGAGTAGGAAAAATCACATCATAAGCCCAGAACCAGGTATACTGGCACTTCTGGGCACTTTGCCAGCCTCAGCACCAAGCCCTGCGGCACAAGTGTTGGTCCTTCTTTTTGCTGCCTTCCCAGAAACAGAGCCAGTGCAGATGCATTTCTCAGATGGCCTGTGTCAGCTGAGTCCACACAGAATTATGGAACTGACATTTTTGGTGAGCATGTTTCCTGCAAAGTGTCTGAATAGGAACTTAACAGGCCACAGGAAGATGAGTGTGATTATTTGCAGGAGAACTACTGTAGACATGTACAAAATAGAGTAATAAGCAAAATAATGTCCTTGGTACAATAACTCCAAATGTGTCATAGATTAACATGCCAAATATATGATGACTATTTCAACTGCATTGATACAGGACCCTACAGACATAGAGGTGTGTCAAATGGTCACAAGGCACAAATATAATGCAACAAAATAGAAAAACCTGTGGTAATAAAGGATTTCTAAGCTAATAAATCTCAAGTCCTAAGTTCTGGGCAGTTATTGTTTGGCAAGAACATGCCATTGTTGGATGCTTTGCTGCCTGAATAAGGCTCATAAATGATAACTGGGAAACTGGGCTGGACTCTGCTAGAGAGGCCAAGGATCTTTGGCTACGTGTTAATGCTTAAAGGAAAAGCCAAAATCCATTGAATGATTTTTCAAACTAAATAAATTGGAAGGTGTGTGGTCTAAAATGTCTGAAAATATAAACACTGAATACACATCTAAATCATCTGTATAGTAGCTTAAAACAATAATACACTGTTTGCTATCAATTTACTCTCTGGCATCATTCAGAAAGTATTTCTTGTAAAAGGAACTTCCTCACCTATCTTGCCTATAATTCAGGTTGAATTTAATTTTCCATGTTTCTGCTGGTTTTAAGACTGCTGTCTCTCCAGAGAGACTGCCAAACATAGAGGGTAGGTGAATCACCACAACCACAGCCAGAACCATGAAGGAACCCCAGTAAGCCCCTCACTCACAAAAAACATGTCTGCAAAGCAGACCAACATACCAAAGAAGCGGATCCTGGCTTATAAAGAATTTGCATCCAAAGTTAAAGAAAAGGGGAAAAAAATGAGGAAAAAAATGTGTTCTTTTTAATTTGTCTTTCTGTATCAAGAAGGGATTAGTCATCTTTGTGGGGATTTTCCTACGCAGTAATATGCTTCCATAAAAAGAAGCCTGATTGCTACTTACTTTGCCAAAGTCAGGGTGGACTACAGGCTGTCTTGGAAGTTAAGATTTTGCAGACAGTGCCAGTGCCTGCTCTGAGCGGATGCCCCAAGCCAGGAACCTTATGCTCAGTTCTTCAAGGTGCTTTATGTGACCTTAGGCAAACATCAAACATCTCAGCCAGAGCAAGTGGGATGTGCTGGGAGATTAGCATATGATTAGGGCACTAAAAACACAAGCAAAACCAGTGTCATATGACAGCAAGCCTGTGTGAGACCAGACAACAGTTAATGGCTGCATTCCCTTCTCGGGGTTTTACGTTCATTGCTTTGCTTCGAGTCTACACATTGGGAAAGATCTCTTAAATACAAACAGAGACATAAAGCAGTACATTTTTGTTTTCAATATGCTTGGGTCTGTACACTGAACAGCAAAGTTCTAACCTAATTCTGGTGTAAAATGGGTGAGGTCAAGCATTACATGGCAGCCAGGAACTTCAAAATACTACAAATGCTCGTTTTTGAATCTTTTGTGAATTTCTTCCCTTTGGTTTTGATCATACTATGTAACATTCAAGGCATTGGGATTTAGAGATAAGGGGGGAGTCTTGGGGAGGCTGAAGATTTTTAAATATACCAAACCAAAGACTTTGAATGCAATTGAAATTCAAGTTGCAATCTCCTTAGCATAAGACTATAAAAGAGGCTGTGTTTGGTAAGACCACAGGTTTATTTAGCCCACTGTGTTTTTCTCTACAAGTGCCATATGAGAGTACTTGAGGAGGGACCTAAGAGCAAGCTAAATATTTCAAACTTTTCCCATCCAACCAATTTTTGCTCAGAAGGGTGCTGAGCTATCTGGGGTTACTAGAGTTTCAGCAATTCTCCCCAGATTCCCATTTCATGAGCTTCTCAAATCTCCCCTGGGGCACATGGGAGCCTCTAGTACTCTCACGAACAACACAGTTCTCCTGCCTTCCGTGGGAGAAGCAAACTTGTGATATTTGTCTTCATTACTGCTCCAAGGACCAGATCACAGCCTCTTGTTCCCAGGCTGGAAGAGATAATGAACAGCAGGTTCTTCTCTGCCCACTCTACACATTTCCATGCTTCATAGACCTTTGCCACAAGTGAGACATGGATTTATACTGAATCACTATAATCATGTTCTCAATTTTAGTCACTGCTCCTTTCCTCATATCTGTGAAAATCTGAATCGCTTTTAGACTGATACCAAGCACTGAGTTCATGTTTGCATGGAAATATGAGTCATAACCTCAAGATTTCACTCCTGGGTGATGATGGGAGCTCAGAGCTCATCTTTTCATATTCGAACTTAGGTTTGTTTTTCCCATATGCGTGACTTCAAATTTATCAATTTTGAGTTTCAGCTGCCTCATTTAATCAGTATTCTGCTTTGTATGAGCTATCCATTGCTGTCTTCCAGAATATTCTTGTTTACCACTGTAATTGTTTCTTTGTATTTAAAAGAAACATAATTTGTTTTTCAATTATAATTGTGCTAGCAGTTTCCACAGTGCATTATTAATTTGATTACAGAATAAGAAGCAATACTTCGTATTTATAATTAAATATTTCATTTGCTAGGAAACAAAAACATCCTTAGAGCCACATTTCAAAAGTTGCAAAAGTTCCTAGTGTTGTCTTCACAATCAAAGATAAGAAAATGCTGTGTTCATTATGGTACTGCATTTTAATTTGGAAACAGACAAATTTTCTAAGATTCTCTTTAGGCATGACTACCTGGGAAAAGAACAAGATGTAAATGATACTCAGTTATCTGATACAGAATTAATTCACTTGGAATAAGTATTTAATAAATTATAAGTATACAAAGGCATTAAATAACAACATTACTTACCTTATCAGGTTTTAGACTAAAGTTGAAAGTGAAAGTCTTCTTTCTAACTTGTTCCTATTCAAAAGATAATAGAAAATTTCATCACAATAATGTTTGTATTTAGAAACTTACCAAATACAATTATATAATGGAAAATAATCCAGTTGTTTTCTCTAATTTGGTCATTTAATAATAAGTATTTTCTTGGACTATAAAAACTTAAAGACAGTGAGAAAAAAGATAAAGAGAATTAAGACAGAAAATAGAGTGGGCAAAATTTCATCTACCACCAAAATAATTATTGAGCTGTTGTTTCTTGAAAACTATGTTTGTTAGTTGTGAATGAAAACCTCTGGTTCTAATACTCCCATATATTTTAAACATATTAAAACCAGATTTCATTTTTCCAAGGCTGAATAATTCAACCATCTCTGTATGTCATCTTCCAACAGAACAATATCAATTTAACCTGATATTTCTCCATTTCTTCAGCTGAGCCACAATTCCACTCAAGACTGAAAAGCCTGAAAATTTTAATCTGCAGAAAAAGCTGAGAAGGCTACTTTTTATTAAATACAAGTAAAACTGCAATTGTAAGAAACTTCTCTCTGCACTGTTCTGCAGCATGGAGAGAACACCTACTCATGTCCTAGAGGTAGATTGCACCTGGCAT
>NW_008238834.1:3351745-3458528 GCF_000691975.1 Corvus brachyrhynchos | reverse complement strand
ATTCCTGGTCAGATGACTTCTCTTTGAATCTCCTTCTGACAATGAAACTTCAGAGATGCATTGACATCTGAAACTGATTCACAAGGGTCCAACTGCTATGTGGAAGGTGATGATAAATTCTGTAAGCCATCTTTGCACCCCTGTTTGTAAATGGGCAAAGAGAATAATAGCACCGCTATAAATTAGTGTCTAACAAAGGAAAGAAAAAAGCATTTGGCTTCAAGAACCAGAGAAATCTGTCTCAGCTTGATTAACCTATTAGAGTAAGCAGAAGGGGGGCAGTGTAGATAAAACCGACATTATTATCTTTTTCTAAAGAGTTTGATGAAGGTGCTTTGAATAAACACAGGTCTATCACAGAACTGAATTCCTAGGTAGTTTTGGAGGTAATTGATATCAAGCAATGTGTCCCAGAATTTATACACACATTTTATATGAAAGTTGTTTTAACAGGAAGCAAGATCATTTTCAAAAGACCTGTTTATTTTGTTGAGTATTAAACCTCAGAGCAGAATTTATTACCCTCAACCTTCAGAAGAAATGTGAAGAGCAGTCCTACTGAGTTTCTGCTGTTATCTCTAGAGTGGAAAGGGCTTTATTCATTGCTCGGGAAAGCCTGCTATTCACTTTCTATAGGAAACAGCTTTGGAGCTCTTACTGAAGGGATCGTACTTAGTCCTGAATAATATCTCTTTATCTCCAGCCAGGAAAACTAGGAAGAAGAATCTATGAGAAAATTCCCCTTCCTTAGAAGAAAAGCCTTGTATGCCTGTGTAACCAGATATGGGGCATTACACATCGATTCCTGTGCTTTAATAAGAGGGTGAGGAAGCTGCAGGGCTGCAGACAAGCAGTTGACAGGACTTGGAATGCTCTAAGAAATCCTCATGAGAATCTGGCTACACAAGAAATCCTGGTAGATAGGGTCTCATTCAGCCCACACTCCATTATAAAAGACCATATTAACATGGGCTTGGGCAGCCAAAAAGTGTCATTCCTTGGCCTTAGAGCTGGACAAGCATGGCCATAAGCATGTGCTTCTTTCTCTTTGAACAGTGGCAAGAGGCATAGTCCCCTGCCAATTGCATACTCTTCCCCTGAACATAAGTGTTCCCCCTGAAGCAGGACCCATTATTTCTAACATCTTGAGTGGGGTACCAGAGGTGGCTAGCTCTCTGCTGCTTCAGCATGCAAAAGTCTACACCATGGTCACCCAGACATGTCTGCAATACAGAGGAGAGGACAAAACATGGGTGCTCCTCATGTGAAGGAGAGAGAGCATCTGCTTGCCAAACTTGAAGACAGTTCATGCATGGATATGTTGTTGCTCTCAAGTGAAGCAAGTTAGCTTAGATTAGTGACTGTCAAAAGGTTTTTACTCCTTTCTACATTTGCTGTAGACACATGACTACCAATTGATCATGGAGCAAAGAGAACAGAATGGTAGGATGAACTATTTTGTGATTGTGATTTGTGAATTTGCTTGTCAAACTCTGATAAAGCCATTTAATCCTTGAAAATAAAGAGAATTGGATACACAAAGTCATACTGATGGAAACAGAGCCTCATGGTCAAAAACATCCTGCAAAGTCAAACATCTTGTTTGACTTTATACATGGCTTCATACTGTTCCCCAAGGTCAGTAAATAGATACCAACAGACATTTAACTAAGATTTACTGAGAGTAGATGACCAAAGGAGAGAGGAAATAGTAATTTGGGGAAATGCTCTAAAAGACACCGTCAGGGCACTGCATGGGGCCATGGGGATTTCCTTGGAACCATCCAAGGGCAGGTCCTGGCAGCCAAGGCCCGTCCCACCACATCAGCCAGAAGCAGGGCAGACAGAGGGCACTGTGCAGCCCCATTCCTGGGTATCCCTGGGACCAGTGACAGCCTGGGATGCAGGCCTGCAGCTGGTCCTGGCTCAGGAGGCACAAGGCTGAGCAGGGCAGGGCTGTGAGGACCTGGAGACCAGCCCTGCCTTGCCATCACTGGGACAGGGGCTGACAGCCCTGGGAGGCTGACATCAGCTCCTGAGCTGTGGGTAGGCTGGGGTGGCCTCAGGGTGATGAACACAGGCAGGACTGACAGTGTCTCAGGGACACAGCAGACACAACATGCAAAGTCTTGGACAAGTGTTTGTCCTGGGTGCCCAGCTGGCCAGGCCAGAGACTCTGAAACTGGGGAGCCCCCTAACTTCAGCCTCCCACTTCAGCAGTGCCAATCCCATTCACTAAAATCCTGTGCCTTCAGGGCTTGTGCCAACTGTTTACACTCCATTTGTCCATTTTGGGCTGGGTTCATTCATTGCAACATTCAAACCTCTTCTTCAGCTCTGCACTGACTCAGCCCATCCCTTTCCATATGTCAATCATCCCTCCTCAAGCTCTGTAAGAGATATAAAACCTGCTTCAGCATATAAGGAAACAGCTCCTGAAACTTCCAGCTTTATCCTGTTCCTATTGCATACTGCCCTGAATCATACCTGTGTTTGCCTTTATTGCTGGCTGAGCCATATGAAAGCATGGTAGACCACGTCCAGAAGTTCTGCTCACTTTTAAGTTACAGAAAATGTTACATTTTCCCGGGGAGAGTTTATTTATTATCAGTTGAAGTCATTCACTCTTTTGTTAGGCTTTAACTTTACATGTAAACTAGTTCATGGGGTTTTGTTCTTTTTAATGCACCATTTGGCCAGCAGTGACAACCCTCAACTACCCCCTTGAGCCAAAAGGGCTTCAGATAGTGACAACTTTTACATAACAAGTAATTTCTTGCAATTAGGTTTTTCATTGTATCATGTCCTGCCAAAAGACAGTTGGGAATTCTTTCCTCAGTAGTTTTTAAAAAAGGTAGAGGCACAGATAACCTTGCCTATGTAGGGCCAGGCTCTGCAGCAAGCAGGCATGGGAAGCCCATGGCTAGTCTCAGCTGCTGATGCGTGCACAGGACTTCATCTTCTGGCCTGCTGGGACCCACCCTGCCAAAATCCACATGACAGCTGGAGCAGTAAAGCAGTGCTTGAGCAAAACAACAGCAGTAGGCTGTGGCCTGTGTTGGGATCACTCACTTTGCTTCCAGCACAGGAGAAGGAACATCTCCACTGAACCTTAAATGAGAGGTACAAGCCTAGGAGTCTTCACTGTCTATCTGGCCTGCGTGCTTACCAGAATTTTAGGGTCATTACACGCAGTTCCTCTGTCAGCACACTAAATCCCACACAGAACAGCAGATGACATTTTAAATACTCCAGAGCTGTAGCAGGCAAACTTTATGCGCATTATGAAATTTTACTTCCTTTCCTGATGAACATTTTCCCAATGATGCGTTTGCAATGTAGATATGGCTTTCTTTTACCAGGGCAATTGAGCCTGTATTTCCCAGACAGTGATACTCTACAACAAATGAAAGTCCCAACAGACTCCTCTTCTCCCTAGGTGCACTTTATAAATGATCCATTACAGAGAATGAGTTGCAGCCCCTTTTCAGATATGGTCATATGTTCCTTTCTCTCTTCTCGACATGTTTTAAGAGTTGAGGAAAGCACAATGATGTTTGAGTCACATTGATAACCCTGTGCTGCTTTGTAGCACATTGTGCACAAGGTTCCACAAATAGGATAGGACTGGAAACTCTGGTCTCTTTACCAGCTTCCCACTATGGGAATCTACAACAAAGCTTAACAAAGCTTGAAATAAGTTTTTATTGTTGCCTTTAGAACATCCTTCTAAATTAAGAGCCTTTTAATTCAATTTTAATGCTGGAAGAACTAGGTCTGCATTGGTCTCATCTGCTCATTAAAGTAAATAAGAAAGTGCTCTGGCGGAAAAAGATGTAGAATGAGTGTCCTTCCTATGCCTTCAGTTCTTCTACTCATTCATTACACACCTATCAAAGTTGAGAGAGGCTTAGGCAAGCGAGCACCAGCAGCAGTTCTTTCACTGTGCTGGCATGACTCACTCACCTTACCCCATACCTGCAGCACTGGCCCTGCAGGGAAATAGCAAGTAATTGGTCTGCCAAAGACTGTATAGCACAGCACACACTTGAGCAAAGAGGGATCCTGCGATGTTCACTGCTATAGTTTGGGAAGCACCCTTTCACACGGAAATGCAGTACATGGATTCTTAGGGCAGTGCTGAGCTGAGCCAGCATTCCCACGCTCACTGTAGCTATGTTGCCCCCAAACGTGGATGTCCTGCAAAGAGATTCAGACACCTCTGCCCCTGGGGTCTGCAACTTAAAAAAATTAAATGCCACTTCTTTTCTTCAAGATGCCTTGTTCACTCCTTTTCATTTGCCTGCTTAAAGAAAAGGTATGTATTAGCAGGTAGTTAAAGTTATCTGATTAAATATGTCGTGGAAGGGCAGGAAAGTCTCTGTAAGACAGCAAAAATTCTAGGGTTCAACGTCCGTGTCCCTTACTCTGAATATAGTCCTGGAAAAGGGTGTTACAGCATGATGCATCCTTTGCGTTTCAAATTCCTTTTATAGAACCTTTGCAGCTAAAGTGTCGCAAATGAAATCCAAGCAGCATGCTAGAGAAGCCAAGGTTGGTTTCATGAATTTTCCCAGGGTTCACATGCATTTTGGATAAGATTTGTTTTTTCTGAAGCACTGCATGTCCAATTGCAATTGCGTAGAGAAGAATCCCAGGAATAGAAGCAAGGGTATAGCGTCAGCCAGATTCTGTTATCCTTTATCCTTCTCTCATAAGGATAGGCAATGTTTTCATCTTACTGATAGGAGGAAAGCAAGACTGTTGAATGATCATAACCACAACAGTGTTTTTTGTCTATCCTTTGCCCCCAGTTCATTGCCTCCCAAGATATGATTTTAGCCCTTTGCTCACGTAGCCTACTTATTCAGATTTCCTCTCCTCACTGTTTGTGCTGTCATGTGCATACGTCAGATGTACGTTCCTCACAAACCCACTGCGCTGTTCAACCAGGCAAGGAAGAGAAAATGCCAGAACTCTTTGGGGAGATTTCAAGGATGGGTGAAAAAAGGTCACAGGCACAGCAGAGGATCAGCCAAGAGCACAGGATCAGCATGGAATTTGTGCTGCCAGCCTGGAACCAGATGCTTTGTCTCAGCACTCATCATACATAAAGCTCCCTAAACTTAAGGCATCACTTTGAAAAGACAGGACAATCTGTGATTCTAAACATAACATAGCTGTGTCTTTTCTTTGATGTTAAAATACGTCTTTATTGTCATGCTTATTTTATTTCCTTTCTTCTCCACACTGGCGCTTGTGCAAAATCAACATTGAACTAAAAAGAATCTAATTTTTGACCCTATGAAAATGACATTATAAATGTAGTAGAGGCATTTTATAAAAGCTCACTACGGCTAAAATGATTGTATAAAAAGCTCTTCTGAGTTAAAGAAAATGAAAAGTCAGTACATATTTCAATTGCAAGTTATTCAGTTCATGCTTCGTTTCATATTTAAAGTGAAATTTATGATTGTATATTGGTTTTATTCAAAATTTCTGGGGAAAAATAATTAGCAAAAATAATCAAACTGAATACCAATTTACTTTTTTACTTTTTATTCAACTATGATGCACCAAATGCATTAAAAACTGTTCTATAGGTATGTATTTTTGGTTCAGAACAATGTGCTTTTCTATTTATCCTAAAGTAAATTCCTTTATGTCGACTCACCAAACTATGTTTCGATGTACACAAAAATATATTAGTACAAAAGATTTACTTCAAGGAGATATGAAAATATTAGCTTCCACTTTACAAAGATATGAAGTTCTCTTGTATATCATGGTGAACTGTAAAATAAAATGTAATTCTGATATTAAAAATACCATGAATTTCTACTCATATACACACCAGGTAAGAGAACATGAAGAGAACTTGATACTCAAAAGGGCCATGCACATGTGCTCTAACAATGTGAACTGTAAAGAAACTGCAGACATTCACAAATGCAGCTACATTATTAGCTTGCCAGGCAGAGCTGACTTCATGGTGATGAAATGCTGTGATGCAGAGGAAATGGAAACTCAATTTACTGGTTTTCAACAGGAATACATAGACTTGAAAAGAGTTAACTATGCCATCTTCTTTTCAAGTTATTATTTCCATTAGGAAAAAAGGAATAGGTGAAAGAGGATCATTTCCACATATGAGGGAAGCAATAGACGCAGAACAGACTGAGAGTAGAAGATGAAGGAAATAGAATAGAAACATTTTCGCACAAGTGTTTGCCAATCCTGCCTTAACTAACATTTTGAAGTCAAATTGCACCCTCAAAATGTCCATTTAGGATCTTGCTTCATCTAACTTCTATTCAATACTTCTTCATTTAACTTCTTTAAATCAAAGCCATGGTTTCAGAACTCTGACTCTCACTGAGAAAAAGCTGTTTCATAAAAAGTTAATGCAATTAAAAATATTAACAGAATAATAACATTAAAAAAAATCCCAGAAAGAAAACCAGTCCAAAAATGTATCTAGCCAGAAAGAAGCTGGTTGGCCTTCAGAATGGTCAAGGGAGGTAATCTTTCCCCTCTGTTCAGCACTGGTGAGGCCACAGATGGAAAACTCTCTCCGTTTTTGGACTCTTCAGTGAGACACATGAACATACTGAAGAGAGTTCAGCAAAGGACCACAGGGATGACTGAGGGATTGGAGCATCTTCCATTAGAAAAACCTGACAGAGCTGGGACTCCTCAGCCTAGAGAGCAGATGGCCTGGGGGTATCTCATCAATGAGATAAATACCTGATGCAAGAGAGCAGAGAAGATGGAGCCCTTTCCAGTGGTGCCCAGTGTCTGGATCACAGACAATCAGCACAAAATGAAATGCAGGCAGTTCCCTCTGAGCATCAGAAGAATGTTTTCTGCTGTGAGGATGACCAAGCACTGGCACAGGTTGAGCCGGGAGGTTGTGGAGTCACTATCCTCGAAAAAAAGAAGTTTAGGCATGGTCCCGAGCAACTGGCACCAGGTGGTCCTGCTTGGGAAGGGGGGTTGGAAAAGATGATCTCTCACAGTTCCTTCTATCTTCAACCATCTGCAATTCTTCTGTGAAAGATATTTCTGACAAAATCAAACCATTTTTCCAGATGCAGTGTTTTTGTACAGCAAAAAGAGAGGAAACGTGCAACTGGCAGTTCAAATGTATTTCTTCATTGAAGCTTTTCTCTGTGAACAGTGTGATTTGGTGAAAGATGAAGTCCAAGGTGTAAAAAAATCCTCCCAAAAATTATTATGAAGTGGGAAATAGGTTTGGGAGTGTTTATCTTAGAAACTACACCAGTCTGTTGGTACCTATTTAATGAAGAAATAAAACAAGTGGTATTAAAAAAAATTACAGTAACTAGATTTGATTTGTCCATTTAAAAAATGTCAAGTTACTAAACAAAAATTGAATGTGTCTCTTATAATGTCTATTAGCCCTTTTCACATCTCCAAAAATGCAAGATTTTCTGGAAGACCAACCCTGCCCTTTGATAGTGATTCATTACAATATGCTGCAGAGTTCTGCTGCAAGAATGTGCTGCTATAATGTAACCTTCTTCCTGTAAAATAATGCCAAGACTTAAGTAATGTGCTTGTTCAAACTTTTAAATTAATCAAATCCAAGCACATTTTCCTAATTCTCATATTATCTTACGAGAGGGAGAGAGAGAGAGTTCATACAACCAAGGATTTTACCACAGTGGTGTTCTGTGATATATTGTAGTACAGCCTCATTATGAGACGACCAAGAGTAGGAGCTTGCATGGTAAATACTGACATTAAAAAAAATAAAGTCAAAATAAAATATCTGAAATCTTCTGGAAAGCAAATTCAGCTGTTTCCTACGAGGTAATAGATGACCCCCTCCACACACACACACACATTGTTTCATCTAAGATTTTTCTAAGTCTTTTTCTTAAATATCATCCAATGGCACCAGCTCATGGCTACTCTGTGAAAACTTTAGGCCTGAAAGTCCTTTTTGTATGAAGTGATTTCTCTGTACTTTGTGCAGGTTCTTTGATTTATGCCATTGGATGTGAAATCTGAATCATGAGTAGTCCAAGCAATAACCTAGCTCCTGCAAATATGGCTTTTCCTAACCAGTGAGTTGGCAGCCCAAATGCACAGTAAAAAAAACCTTAAAAAAAAAAATCATCAAAGTTGTTTGTTTGTTGAAGAAAGAAGTCATACTATGAAAAATATAATCTTCTAAATTTCCTCAGTTATGTGGGATCCTGAGAAAATACTTAAATTTACCAAAACACTGTTCTTTAGAACTGTTAAATGACAAAACTCCTAAACTGATCTTTCCACCTTGCTTCCTATAACCTATAGCTTCCCTTCCCCCCAGCAGCATCATTTTAAGAGCCAGGCTGTCTTCAGCAAGCCAAATTCTAAACCATAATCTGAAGTTAGCAGCAACATACCCCACTGGCATATCCATAGAAATAAGCAGAAATTTGCATGAGCTAGGTCATTATTTCTTTCATGCAGGAATATCAAAATACAGCTCACTGGAATTTTCTCAACATTGCTTTCAATAAAGATTTGAAAACTACCCCACCTATGCATTGCCCTTCTGGGAATTCCATTCCTGAAATCAGTTTGTTGAACTGATGCCTTCAGAATGTCTTGCAGAAACAGATAACTCCTTTCCTTTTTCAAACTACTTCATGCACATTTTAACACATTCCACAGTACAATACTATTTCATCTTTGTACAGATAGAAAAGTATAGTTTTCATGTTTTGTTCCTCTGGCATCTTCCTGAACAAGCCAGCTCAGTGAGTGGTGCTTATGTGTTACTGCTCTGAGCACTGAAATGAGTGGGTTTGGGTAGAGAAGAAGAGGGTTCTTACCACCAATCTATTTTATTTGGTTTTGCCTCCTGCTAAGTTCATGCAGAACGATACTGGTTCCATGTGCATAAAAACACCATGCTGGAGAACAAGAGGAACAAAATAACAAGCTTTTTGAAATAATGGAGTGTATTTGTAGCCTGCTGCAGAGGCCAGTGTCAGGCAGAGGATTTTGATGTAATTTTTTCACTTTTCAGTTCCCTGCCACATTTCCTCCTTGAGCTGGAAAATTCAGCACAGATTCTCAGTACATTTCTCTTTACTTCACGTTTCCCAGGAGCAGGACAGGACACCATCCATATTTTGGCCATCAATACTTCTTTCCTCTGTGCATTTCATCTAATTCAGAGGAAAACCAGTATACATTGCTGGATACACCCCGAAATCTAATTAGTTTAACACATTCATCATTTATTTCATCCAGTTTTCTTTATCATTTATTTCATCCAGTTTTCTTTATATTTGCACTCACTACAGAGCGTTTGAGTGCTCCTACACACATATAAAGAATACATCATTGCAGTGATCCTAGGCGAAAGCTGAATGTTACCAAATGATGACTCTCACAAAGATCTTCTTCATATTTCTGCTAAAATTAAAATGTAGTAGACATAAGCAAGAGGTAGAAAAGAAGCTCAGTTCTCTGACACTTAAAACCCCGTGTATGCTTTGCAAGAAAGCCATTTTGCCGCCCATTTAGGGAGAACTTTTTAGAAGTAATTATTCCACACGTTCTGCCACATTATTCCTCCCTTAGGACTCTTGAAAACACAAGTGTTGTTGTTCTTGATTCCAGCCCTAGGGCTTCAGGGGTTGTTGTCTCTACAGAAATGAGCTGTGGTCGGTATGCTGGTGTCTGTGAGTGAAAGGCGCATTAGTTCCTAGGAGAACATTTCAGGATGTTACTGTCATCAGCAAATGGAAAAGCAGGATACTTTTTACTTGGGTGTTTTTTCAGCTTCTATCAAAGATAAGTGGGAACTAATGCAAAATGATCAACTAGTATTTCCATTGAGAGAGCATAGTCAAGAGACTAATTTGCTTCAGCTTCCTTGTAGTCCCCCAAAAAGTGAATAGAAATGGCCAGAGGCAGATTCTCCTCAGCTGCAGAAAAAAGAGAAAAAGGTGAGAATCTCGAAAGCCTCAGAAGCTGAAGGAGAGGAGTGTTGGGTGGAGATAGAGAAAGAAGTGCAGACAGTGCCAGGACCTGCACAGCAATGAGGAACATGGATGGAAGAGGGTGTTCAGCACAGGCTGTTTGCCAAGTTGGGCAGGGGGAAGAATCCAGACCTGAAGAAACTGCAGACTGGAGCAATTAGTACTTGGATAAATCACAATCCTGGGAAAGCCAAAAGCAAAGTGTTACACCTAAATCCACTTGGCAAAAGGGATGGAGCAGTATGCTGGGATGGTCAGAGAAGACAGCACAGATGACAGACAGCAGGGAGAGAAAGAGATGACTGGAAAAGTACTGTATTCCTGTGGAAACAGGAGGCAGAGAGATACTGAAAACCTGTAGATTTGAATCATAATGAAGATTTGGAAATAAGGCAACAGTGGGTTAAATCTGCCAGACCCATAACAGAAGCATTCGCCAAAGGACATTTGCACACTTTCAATGATTTGAGAGTGGTCAGGCTTATTTCACCCTTAGCTCCTCAGATGGATATTTTGAACTTGCAGTGTGAATAACTGACTAAGCATTTCCAGATTTGGTCATTAAAGCAGATCATGCTTCTTAGCTTTCTTGAACACTATTACGTTAAGTGGATTATTAGGGAAATAAATTTGGAAGTATTTCTGAAGCCATAAATATCTCTAAAATGTGGAGATGAGCTTCTGAAAAGTTTGCAATGTGCCTAATTCAAATGCGGATTGTGATGCCATTGACACTGTACATTCTTGGTAGTTCAAAAATAATACTGAAAAAAAGGCAATGTCAATATTATCCTCATCAATGCAAATCCTCAAAGGGACTAAGTTTTCCTGTACACTAATCCAGATGTTACTCAGTTTCTGGTTAAGCCAGCTGATATTTCATCTAGGTTTGTGATAGCCTGTCTTTGAAGTGCCAGGAGTTTTTGATTACCATATGGTTGGCAAGTGTGTAACAGTCATTAAACAAATACACTTTGTAATTAGTTAGTACACCTGCTGTCAATATGCACTATATCTGTATGGCCTTTTCATTAGATTTTCTGGGACATATGTACCTCAATAACAGAAGAATTCTTGATCATTTTAGCTAGAAGGACAACGAGCAGTTTGTTACAGCAAAAGTACGTTCATGAACTTTACAGACAATCATGCAACTTCTGCAACAAAGCACTAATAGTCCAAACCCCAGCTGAGCACAGACCATGTAAGTGAAGACAGTAGCTCCACAAGCCAGCAGCAGCAGTAGTTCTATAACAACTAATACAAGCCAATTTCTGTCTATTTCTGATTCCTGAAGCAACAGGCTACAAACTCTCCATAAAAAAAAATGTATGTTTTTTATTAATAGACAAATTCTAGCAAAGTCTGTCTGAAGCAAATAAGGAAGAATGGGGGGGGAAAGGCCGTTGTTTTCCTGATACCTTCCTTGTTTATACATGACATTTCCAGAGGAAAAAGTGTATGCTATTTCAAACTTATTTTGTGTACTAGACAGACAGCAGGGAAATAAAATTGCAATAAGTAAACCCACTCAGAAAGTCATAATTGAAGCTTTTAAAAAGGATGAATAAAAGAATATTATAGCATTTTCTCTAACTGGAAACTGATGGAAGCTTAAGAAACACACAAGCTAAATTGGGGAAAGTCCCTGAGATTTGCTGCAGGCCTCATTTTCCCATTCCTTGTGCTGTCTCGGAAAGTGCTAAAGCTTCTTTTGTCACAATGAGCACACAGAAGAAGAACAAAGGATTTGGGATTAATAACCAGATGGTAGGTTGTAGTTTTGGGATTTTGGAGCATCTTTATTTTTAAAAGGGGTTGTTCCATTGTTTAGTGTGCCCTGGAATACTGGTGGGAGGGCATTATTTTGTAAATTTCCATATGTTGTTTAGTCTGCCCTTTTCAGGAATTCATTTGGTGCTTACACTCATTTATGTTTCAATCACTCATTCATGTGCTATAGAGTGTTATGATTCTCTCCCACCCTCAAAGGATTGCTAATGCAATCAATACTTCAGTCTGAGGGGATAAACTCCATCTCAGACTTCCTATTGTTTTGTGGTTGATTTGATTTTATCTCAAACTACAGACATATCAAACAGTATTTCGTGTTCTGCTTGACGGGTCTATTGCTGGAATTTTTTTTTTCTTCTTCATTATTTGGACTGGAAGCACTATTTGTTTTCATTTCCTAATTAGTGTTCAGCTGACCCACAGTCATGTTATAGATGTGACAAGAGCTATATTTATTTTTTCCTCATCCAGGCTGTAACTAATTTAAAGTGGTAATATTTGTGCCAATCAAAGACACCGTTGATAATATTTTAGTAATAAATATTCATAATTAACTTACTGCATAAGCTGACTTCAGATGTAATTAAATTGACTTAACTTTTCACATATGATTCAACCTGTTTATACTGAATACTTGCAGTCAGTTGAGTTTCTACTAAATGAGAGACAATCAACAGAAGTGGAGCGCTACTAAAATTCTTTTGTATTAAAAACAGGCAACACCGCAACTAGGCACACTTTAAAAAAATAAATTTTATTTTATTCTGAAGCACATACTTTCTAAGAAAGAAAGTCACTATGCTAAGTTAGTGCTGGAGAATAAGGCTGCTCTTCTGAAGCACTTTCAGGGGCAATAAGCTTCAGTTTCTTGTTCATGAGCATACACAGTCCTTCGTATTTAGTATGTCTGAGCTTTCCCTAGCTTGGTGAAGAGAAAATATTGTAATAAGGCTAATTTTATTTCAGTATTCTTCAGTTCATTTTGACATGCTTGTGCCTTTTCTTGTCTCATGTCTAATAGAAGTGCAGTGTGCTGCAACTCTGTGAAGAATTTAGGAGGAGAATATTCAGCCATTCAAGAAAGAGATATCACCCTATTCTCCACACTTCCTAAAGCATATCAGGCCTAAATAATCTAGATGTTCACAACAAGAGATGTTTTGACTCCAGATTTTTAGGACAGATTCTTATTTTTAAAAACCTGGAAAGGATAAATGCGCAATTGAGGGGGTTCTTGTTTGTCTGTGTTTGATGACATTATCATAGATTGAGGAAAACAAGTCTCATTTGTTTGACTTAATTAATTTTCACAGTTCTTTTTCAGCTATATATTGTCAAGAGTTCATCTTTATCACTCTTGGTAATCAGACCTAACACGCAACTACAATAAATTCTCTTGGTCTTTATAATGAAATGATATATGTATATCTCCAAACTCATGAATGAACTTTGCATCTCAAGAGTTGAAGAAAGACTGGAAAGGAGACATTCAACTTCTGAAAAATCAACATGTTTCAATGACATTTCAGTTTTTATAACAAAATGCCTGTTTTCTGTTGGAATTGTTAAAAGTGACACCGTAATAAATAAAGGAATAATTTTCTTTCAGGTCAAATAAGTCAGTGTAAAGGCAGAGTCTCAAAATCATCTACACACATATGCGTTCATGTTGGTTGCAGAACCAACAAACTTCTTGTTTCTGCAATTTTACTCACTATGTATTTCACCTACCATAAGAATGAGTGACAAAAGGTGAAGAGCTTTATCACTGTGTATCCAAATACATCTTGCCTGTATAAATTGAGATTTGCCTCCCTACTTAAGCGAACAACTTTTATGTGTGTTTATGAGCCAAAGGATTTTGAGAAACCATGGATGAAAAATTTATAGAAGCACTGGCTTAGCACAAAGATTCAGCCAAGTGCCAGGGTGGGTTACCTCTGCACACATGCAAGGAATATCAGAGTGCAGCACAGGAGAGCATTGCCCATGGATTTTGGCTAGTTTTCCTCCTTTGGCATCTCATTCCTGGCCTGCATAACCTGCAGTTAGGGACTTTTCTGACTCCAGCACAGCTTTTTTCAAGGTGCAAGAAGCATGGTGCTCTCAGCCTTGATATTTATAGACCACTACGAAAAAAGACCAGAGAAGAGTGGGAGTCTATTTTAGATTAATGCAACTTGAACTAGGGACAGTAAAAATCTAGGGTTAAGCATCTGAGCTACTTAGCTTGGTAACCAAGCCCCTAAATCCATGGAGTCTGCAGCTTCAAATATGGTTCAGTTAGAGTAGCAGGACAGGAATCCATCCGAATACACACTCTTGTAAATGCAGAACATTTGGACCTTCAGTGTTAAGATGGAATACACTATCTAACGGAAAAAAAAAATGCATCATTTGCTGTCAAAATTAAGGGACAAGCATGCAGCTGGAAAGAAAGAGCAACATTACCTGGTGACCTAAGCTAAGTTTGTTTTGGTTTAAATTGCAGTAATAAAAATGTCACAGGTGAGGGAGATAAAATTACTGTCCACATTTTGGAACAAAATCTGCTCAATCAAAAATCAAGACATCTGTTCTATTATTGCTATTTCCATTTTTGAACCACACCATCCCTTAATAAATCAGCCAGAGCAGAAAAAAACCCAGCAACATATTTTATTCTTTCTTTGTCAGAACTGGTTAGTTTTATGACTGTGGCAAATCCTGCTGTTTAGTAGCTGGGTTTTTTATATATATTTAGTACATGAGTTTGATGCTTTTCTGTGGAACTGTTTTCATTTTGTGCTGTCTAGTATAATATCTGGAGTCATGCTTCAGCTGTTGTTGTGAATAAAGATTTACTGGGGAATGCTCAAATAAGGAAAGGCTGTCATGTTGCAGTGACAAATCTAATGTGTGAAACAATCTTCTCCCTGCAAAAATAAAGATTTATGTAGGTATAATATCTTTAGTTACAGCAATTAAATTGAAAGCTATTTCAGGACAGCTGCTATCCAGAGAGCATCTCTCTTGCTTCATGGGAATGATTATCATTTTCTTTTAAAATAATCTTATTTTTTTTTAATTCTTATCTCAAATACACATGAATACACACAGTCAGAGTCATATTCAGACAGATTAAGTTTTGCCTAATTTTCTCTGCCTTATTAAGAAAGAAAACCAGATGTCTCTGATTATAGGCTTGAACCACTTGAGCCAAACATGAAGGAACACAAAAAGAGAGCTGACCAGTACCAAGGCTGTCTAAAGAATGCCCAAAGGTCTGGTAAGTAATTTAGGGTTTAGCTCAGGGGAAGTCCATCAATTAACTCCTTTGGGGTCTGAAATTAGTTTATGAGAACAAATCATTTACACATAAAGAAACCTGCCTGTTGCAGAAATTCTCATTATTCTTTAGTGACTTACACAAGAAAGCATACTGATGTGTAACAGTTTGAACATTCTCCTGACATAAAAGTTGTGAGCTTTTTCTTTTTGAGATGACTAGTTAATTAAATTTAACTAATTGGACCGTATGTGCTGAACTACAGGAATACTTGATTGCAGAGCAGATCGAGACCTTCCATTTCAGAGCATGCACATCTGAAGTGTGCTGATTCACAAGAGAATGCAGCTACACTAAACATTAGTTGTTGTTTCTAAGGAACTCATTTCTTTTCTGCAAAATGTGAGAGATTTTTGCCTGGGGAACATATCCAGCAAGGGAAGTATGCCAGAACAAAAAAAGGCCTATCCATTGTAACCTATACTTTATCATCCACCAGCTCTGTCAGCCAATTTATTGACTCTTGTTTATAGAAGGTAGTTTTCCCTCATAGAAGACTGGTTTTCCTCAAATGAAGAAGACTCCTTTACAAGTGTTTGGTTCATCCTTGTGTCATACTTTCAGCATTTTTGTTCCCTTAAACTGTACATTTTAGCCTCCAGGTTGCACACATTTTCATGTGTTCAATAAACTAAAACAATCTAAGTTATTACTCTTGGATTACACAGTTTTGAGACCACAATGTTGTTATTGTGTCTCACCTTGGGAAATAACAGCATTTTTGTAGATTTGGTGCAGCAAAAGGCAACTGTGTTCACAAGAGAGCTACACTTACAATGTCCACTTAAGGCTTTCAAGCTGATGTTACTGCTCTGCTGGGTCCAAACCTTCGGAATCAAAACATATTTAGCAGTGTCCAAAACTGATTGTGTAAAATACAAAAATGAAAAAACAGTATGTGCTGCACTCAGTCACGGTATGACTACAAAAGTCTCAGAAGAGAATAGAGAGAAAAGGAATAAAAGAAAAAAAATTAGGAGGAAAAAATAACACCCTAAATAGATTTTACTGGCCACTAAACTTGAGGTGAGTTGTTTAGACGCACAGATTCTTGTGGGAGAGTGATATGCAGCTTCTCCACAGCCTGTGGCTAGAGCTGCTAATAGATACCCAGCACACCTCTAAATCTAAAAGGCTTTGCAGTGATCCCATGAGATCCCTAGCCTCCTGCCTCAAATATTTTCTCCAACGCATGGTGCATTTTCTTTTGCTATAATAACTATTTTAAAATCAAGCAACATTGCTTGTGTTTAAGTGGATTGATACTCAGGGTAGCATATGTGATATAAAGCTGTGGAAAATTGTTTTAGCAACTTTATGCAAGATAGCTGACAAAAAAATAATCATAATAAATCAATGGATTAAGATGTACAGTAAATTTAGCCTTATATCTCTCTTATAGAGAGAGAGTGATTCTAGTAGAACTAGTTAAGTGGCTCCATAGGGCTCATGGCAGATTTTCTTGAAGACTTCAGAGAGGAAAGGAGGAGGTTTAACAAGCACTACTGGAAAAATATGACTGTCTGCTAAGGCTCATTCCCTTCTGGTTACACCTTGTTTGCTGGGTACTGTTTCTTTCTCGTGCAATAGAATCAAAAATCTTTGTACAGACCAAATGAAGAAAGCCTAAAATATCAACAGGCCACCCAGATAAAAAGCAGCACAAGGTGAATTTATATGTTCTGCCTCTGGGCTGGGCACTGAAGACTTACTTTCTTACAGACCTACCCACCACCTGCAACAATGTTGTGTATGAGTGACTGGTGTCATTCTGTGCCTTCCTGTCAGTTGTCATTACCATCGCTTTCTTTTTTCATTCTTCTTCCTACATGTGGCATAACACTTAAAACACAGAACATTTACAAACTCCTTAGGACACTTTCTGACTACTGACTTCCTTGCCTGACTCATTGCTGCATCTTGCTATGCTGTGATCAGCTTGATCTAAATTCACTGACTTTTGATAGAAAGAGAGAACTTTTGGCAGTACGTTCTTATATCTGGATTTTCCAGTTGATATTGAGAGAAATTTTAAAAACAGGTAAAACTGCCTATTAAATATTTCAGGCTAGAAGGAGATAAAATATGTTATTCAAATGTGAATTTACTCAATTTTCTATGCCCTTGACTATACTTGTTGATTTCCTCTATTATATGTACAAAGAAATAAGTATAAAAATTTGGGATACCTAATTTTAATGAGCAGCAACAGTAAACATTAAAGCCCAAATGGCTTATTCATCAGTAAGCTCTTTTTTCATTGTAGTTGGATGGAATTTTGTAACACCTGCAGTTTCATTTGCATTCTCATATCCTTTTCTACATAAAGAGAAGGGAATGAGATTTGCCATCAAGTGTCTCACAGTGGGACTGTTATACATTTAATATTTATGGCACTTTTATCTGTCTTATAAAAATATCTAAGAATGTCTTTCCAAACAAAAGCAAAAGGTACTTTGTAAGGAAATAAAAAAGTATTCCTAATCGGTCTGTTTAGGACAGGTGATGTAAATCAGCATAGTTTCACTAACTCCTACATTGCTTCTGAGCTAGGAAGGGGGTTTTTACTGGTTTGAGTAAAGAAGTCAAGTACTTTTAAAGCAGCTAACTTGAGCAGCAAGTTGAACAATTCCAGGTTTAAATGTGTTTGAGTAGTCTTTCACCACCTACTACACGTGGCCTGAGGGAAGGCGATGAAAAGCCATAAGACAGAGTGCAGCAAATAAAACCAATAAAAGAAGCAGTATCTGTAGAATCGTATTACACACATCTTTGGAGATCTGTAAAGCCCACGAACCACTGCAACAGCTGGAAAGGAGCATTAAGCTGAGGCAGAGAAAGATGCCCTCTACTAAGAGAAGCAGAATAAGTTTTGATCGACAAGTTTATGTGAAAAAAAATTAGGTTTACTGCCATGGGTGCAGTGAAATTGTCGAGTCTTTGTCTTTTTCAGCTTTTATGAGAGAGCTATGCTATAAAATGTGTCATATGAAATCTTCATAAAAAACGTCTTGACATTTTATTAAAAGCTCCAGATCTGGCTTCAAAAGGAAATGTAGCCTCCCCATTCACAAAAATTTCCTCCTGATAGCACTTATTTTATATGTACTCTTTGCCCTCTTACCACTTGTTTACCAACTCTCCATTTTTCCTTTGGAAAAATACAGTCCATACAGCCAACATTTTATCCACAAATATCTTTAGAGATAATAAAAATCTCCATCAATGTTTTTAATCAACACTTGTCTGTATGCATTTCTGCTTTGTCTCTAGCAGTCATGTTTGAAAACACCTTACTAGGAAAACCCTTGACAGATTCAACAGAGACAGGGAGGATAACAGTCAAAAGTATTTTTTTACCAAAGCATCTGAATGAAAGGTACATTGAGATGTTCAAGTGTCTGTTTTCTCCTTCTTTCCTTTCTCTTATTCTTTTCCCGTTTGTGGGCAAAATTATTTCAAAACTAATTGACTTTTTTTCTTCCACTGTCATAGCATTGTTACCATGGCATTAAGGAAGATTGATGTCAGCCAAAAAAAAAATCACTCATTAGGAGTTGAAAGGAGACCTGCATGGTGCCAGGCTGTACCTCATCTGTCTAGCATGGGGTGGCTGTGCAATGCTCCGTAGCATCTGGCACTGGCCACTCTGAAAAAGGATGGTGGATTAGATGGATCACGGATGTAATCCACTTTGACAAGATCTATGTTCCTGTGAAACAAGGAACATAATCCAATTATTTAAAGAAGTGGGCACACCATATATAAAACCACAGACTCTTGTGTTAAGTTTTCATTTGAAGCAATATAAATGCAATATGTGTTGTATTTAAAGACTGTGTTGATGAGACATGTTTGTTCAAATCTTACTTAAACATTTGTTTCAAACATGAATTTGTGTGTGTTTCTGTTAGGATTTTTGCTAAAATGGTAGAACGGCTAAAATGTTACACCAGTCCCCCAGACTTGTATATCGTAATGTTTGGTGGCCCACAATCTAAACGACAAAGTAACACTAAAGAGGAAAACATAGAAGTAAAAATTTAACTGCAGCATTATCCCAATATTTTTAAGAAGCCTAGCCCCCTCCACATCTAACTCTAAAATGCAGCAGGGAATCCTTGTTGCTAAGTCAGATGTAGAAAAAAATCCTTTTGCTTTATGTCCCTGTAGCTTCCTTTATATTCTTTTTTTGTTTGATGGCTTGTTTTTTATTTGTTGGGGGTTTTTTGATTTATGTATTTATTAAGGTTGCAGTCTGACCTTAGTTACTGCCTCAGTTAATGAAGAAATATCTTTGACCAGTGAGTGGATTCTCTGTGATCTGGCAAGACATGCAGCCCAATTACAGTTTTTCATGTGGTTTGGAAACAGAGAGGAGAGTGTGTGGATTCCTGCCTGACTGTAGTGCAAACTGCAACCTCAGAGAAAGCAAATAGAATTTCTGTTATCCTCAAACCTCAAGAAATATCCAACTAAATTATCAAATACATATGGGATGGGCAAACACGTTATTGGGAGAAGGTGGTGAGTGCTCAGGAAAAGGAATAAGGAAGGATATCAAACAATATGAGTGCATCCACTATTTTCCCTTAGAAAATGAAGTTAATAGTGAAGCATCAACCACCATGGGTCATTAGATCATCAGCTAGTTTAATCCTTGCAATTTCTTTAAGTACTTTAAATCAGCTGTGAATTGGCCCTTGACATTAGTATCACTGGCTTTATTTCTCATGCTTTGTGAATGATTTATGATTTTAGAGGCATAGAATGGCAGACACTCATAATTATGCCTGCATACAGCTCAAATTAATTTGTGTATCTCTTTTCCACAGATTAAAAAGCTCTCTACACAGCATTCAGCTGGTTCTTCTGTGTTTTCCCATACACTGCTTGCTCCATTACTGCTTTCTCAGGGTTAATTGAAACAAAGGAATCTCATCTTCTACACTCAAATCCCACCTTAAAGCTCACCTGTGTCAAAAAGTTGGTGAGCTGGTAGCCAAAGGCTGGTTTGAGACTTTCTAAACATTTCAGCAGCAAAATATGCATGATTAAATACTGTACTATCAAAAAGGATTTGCCAGCTTGGAATGGTGTATTTCTCACTTCTGAGGTGTCCATTTTGTGGTTATCACAAGTAATCACAAATAGTTATATAACAGCAACACTGAGAGAAAAAGATTTACTGTTATTAAAAAGGACCTATCATAAATTCCCCTCTGCACAGGGAAAAAAATTAACTTAAACAGAAAATCAACAACTTGTTTCTGAACATCCCACACGAGTCATTTACCTAGCCAGGTATATAGAGTTTATTACTTGCAGTCTCTGGGTCACGACTCCTTTGATTGCAGTCCCAGCAGTAATATCTAGTAATAAGGTGTTATACAAATTTTTCTAATGAATAACAGAGAAGACATGAACCAAAACTCAATCTCATGAACCACATTTCCTCTTGAAATCTTCTGAACCCATTTTCAGGCACCCTTACATTGCAAAGCTTAATGTAAGATGCTTACCTAGCGAGCAGACAGACCTAACACTATGGGATCATAGTGGGTTATTTCCTTCACATTCTGCTTTCAACAGACACTGGTGTAAGTCACTCAAAAACATCCATAGCATTGACTGTTCACCGCCTAAGTCTTTAGGAATAACTCATAACTGGTACTGTAGTAACTGAAAGGTCTGAGCTGTAACTCATCCGAGCAACTTTGGAGACCTACAGAAAGTCACCTAAACAAAACCAGTAATTCTAACTGCAATGGCACCACCACGCTGTTTCCAGTAATAACATGATCACTGTTATAGTTCTTGTTGCCCCATCTGCTTGATGCCATTCTTATGTGCAGAACAGCAAACTGGGATATGACTCCTGAGTGTCAGGAAAAAAATGTGAAGTCTTCTATTAAACTCTAACCTAGTCTTCCTCAAAACCCTGTACTTAATGAACGAAAAGATACTGTTCATGCAAACTTTGCATTAATTTGCATCTCAAATTTATCTTCATTGATAAGATTGCATTGATACCCATCAATTGGTCAGAAAAAAGATCGTTAGCTTTGCAGTAAAGATGTGAAAACTTGATTCATAAGAGACAAATCAAACGTCACGTAATTAATTGATCCCTTTCTTTCTCCCCAGCCTCCTTTTACAATTATCAGTTTCATCTGAACAAGCTGACATCATACCTGCTGGATGTTCATTTTCTAAGAAAGCCTTGGCTTGGGAAGAGATAACCCTACTTCATCCTACATGCTTCAGCCTTTATTCCTTTGCTTTTACACCTGTGTATCTAATAGTAGAACTTATCTTCTTTCAGCCTTCAATCTCATGTTGATCTGTCCCTCACTACACAAGTCAATTCTTTCTTGACAGACACCTTCAATCATTTTGTACTAATAATTCTCTAGATATGACATAGGAGACACATGGATAACTGAAAATTTTGAACATGGATTACATGTTCTTTAGACTTCCCGTAATCTATCCCTTCTTACTGATAATAAATTATTTTGATTACATTATAATATTGATAACTTAAATTTCATCATGATTGGAAAAAATGCAGATGTAACAGGAGACATGCCAGACAAAAAAGAAGTCTCCTGCATATCTTCTATACTCACATCCCCAGGTTTCCATTAAAAATGTTGTTGTGGGAAGGAACCCTTCTCATCAGGTTCATGCAGGGAAGCACAGATAGAAATATATGCCAACAGATACACATACACACCAGAGGCAGTAGTACCTGTTTAATATATTGCCACCTTAGATACATTATTAAAAGTACTGTAATCCAAAAACCTATATAGAGACACAGCTTTCCTGGTTTAGCATTCTGGAAAAGTTTCTAAGGGAATCCAGTCAGGAATAATCTTTTGCTTATTTGTTTTAAAACCTCATTCAGTTTTTAAATCTAACTGCTAGAGGTATTCAAGGAGACCAGTCCATTATATTTCAATATCATTTCGTTGTCATTATCCATTATCTTGCCATTGCTGCTTTGTTTTTCAGATAATATTTATTATTCCTATTGAAGAGCATTGAACCTTCGAGACAAAGCTAATGTTATGTTTATAGTCTGAGTGCAGAAACAGCAAAACATTTCCTAATGTAGTTTCCCCTTCTCTTTCACCATGATAAATAATTACACCATGATAAATAGCTACATCATGATAAAAAGGCTCTTCAGACAACGGTGTTCTAACTTTTTTTGTTGGAAAAGTTGTTTTCAATGCATTGCATGCACACAATCTCAGCAGTTCAAAGCCAGAGTTTGATTCCTCACCCAGATTTCTCCAAGTTCTGCAGGCAATAACTTTTGCAAGAGGCAACCTCTGCTACTTAGGCATATCACTGTTGTATCTGAGGTGTAAAAAAAAATCAGGCTGGTAAGAAGTTCATTCAACAGGGAACTCATCATCAGGGGGGCAAAGGAAGTCAATACGCATGCACGTGTAGCCCTTCTGAAAGTGAGCTGTCCCTGATCATCCACAATCATGGGCCTCATAGCAAATCCTCCTGCTCACAGCTATTCAGTTAATAACAACTCACACTTAGAGAGCTCTAGTATGAACACCCATGGAGGCAGAAAGCAAAATGACTGGGAAAGAGAATGAAAACAGTCATTATTACAGATTGGCACCACCTGACATAAATAACTGAGGCTGTGGCTTTGATAAGAAGGCAAAAATGCAAAACCATTTTCCTGTGTATAATTCATAATTATATGAATGAAATGTAAAGCAGTGAGACAACTCCCAGTAACTGTAGGGTGGATCATCATGGGTTTATGGATTCTATGGGTTACTCTTTTGATTTTCTGTGTTTTTTCCCTTAGCCCTTTCCTTTCTATAGAGCTGAGATAACAGAGTTGTAAGAGAAAAGGAAAGAAATAGAATAAGTTAAATCAGTGTGACTAAATGAACTTGGCAGCGGTCCAGAAAAGCTGATATCAGAGTGGGGAGACAGGAGGCTCTGATGGCTGCAGGCCCTAGCAGCTAAGGTGGGTCATCTATCAGCCGAACAAGACAGTTGTAAGGGATGGCATATAATGAGTCCACTGCCAAAATTTTGTGGGTGGGACAAGGAAATGCTTGTGGCACTAATGCTCTGTTACATCTTCTGTTGGGCACAGCACTAGCAGCAGAGGGCTGGAGGCAGTCGCCAGCCAGGCGTGACCTTCCCCGAGGCTGTGGTCGGACACACTCACTTAATTGTCAGCAGATGAACAAGAAGAACGGGAGTCTCATAAATTCTCATCTTTGGTGCAGTTCCATTATTAATGTTGGCAGCTAACATCCATTCAGAGTAAAGACTAGTCCACCAAAAAGCTCTTGAGAAACCTGTTCCTATGTGCCTGGCTGTCGCCTGACTGGTCACAGCAAGCAAGCCCAGGCTGGGCTTTCAAAGTACACCAAAGAAGCATCAATAACAAGCACCACAAGGACAAGGTATTTCTGTCACAGAAGCTTTTCAGCTCTCACAAGCACAAGCTTACTTAAGCACATCAACTTTTCAATTTTGGAACTTGAAATAACTTTTTGTAGTGCCTTTTGTGCTTAACAAAACATATCAGCTGAATACATTCAAGTTTTAGTGAAGGTATCACACTATGTTAACTTTTTTTCATGTTTGAAAGATAGATATTGTTGCAGCAATGGCATTTTGCTAACATTTTTATAGTAATGTCTACCAAAAAAACTGTGTTGAGCAACTGTTATCCCATGGTGGCCTAACTTCTGAGTCAGTAAAAATTTGTTTTGATAGGAGGCACACTTTCCCCTGTTTACAGTATCTGTAAACTTACTAGCACTTCTGGTTTATAGAGTCTCTCTCATACCAAATCTCAGATATAATTATTTTTATAGGTTAGCTGCAGCCTTCTGAAGACACAGAGCTAGCTCATTTATTATCTTTTTCTCCCAACTACGAAAGAAGGGTGATTTTACTCCTTAAACTGTTTTCCAAAAAGCTCATTTGCAACAGCAATCAGTTAATTCTATGCTATATAATTTCCATAGCAACAGTGCTTACCATGAGAAACAAAGTCCTAACTGACTGAACCATGTGCAGTAACCTACAAATGTTAAAGAAAGAAGGTAATCTGTTGCAAGAAATTTTCTGAACCAGTAAACCACCTCCACAACTCCTTTTAATATTTTGGGGAAGAGCATTGGCACCCTGGAAGTTTCCCTGTTTTTTATAGGAAACACAGCCAATGAGACAGTATAGTGCTTCACCCACTTTAATTTACAAGATATTTCATTTCCAAAATGGCTCCTGTTACAACGTATGTACTAATACAATCACCTTTTAAAAAACAACAGCTTGTAGAAACTAGGATTATTTCTTGCTAATTACTAGCTTGGAATGGAAGCAATATTAATATTAATTTCTTGGAGCAAAACTTCAGTCAACCTCTGAAGGGATTCATGCAATTAACACTATGTCTTTATCAGTTCAAACAGAAAAAAAAAAGGACTTCTTACATCCTTAGGCTTCTTCTAATGTTCTTATTGGGGATCCCAGCTTTCAACTCCCAAAGTATAGAGGAAAGTTAATATGTGAGCAGGATCACCACAGTGCATGCTTTGTCCAGCTAGAAAATTAATTAACTAATTGCATAGTAAATTTATTCATTTCTGGGAATATCAGAAGTAAAGCAGTCATTTCCACTTTCTCAGTAACTTTCATGGCAATTTTGCTTGCCTGAAGGTTCAGAGACTTCTTTTGCTCTTTATAAACGAGTAGGCTGTGCATTAAGGACTAAGGATTTAGCAGGAAGAATGTTACTAATGTAGCCAGCTCAAAGTACAGTGCAACTGAAAATGGGGTGCTGTATTATATCTTGAGTATTAAGTTGTCACTGCTCCCACCACTGACATTGCCAAACTGGTGATTTGTTTCCACAAGCGCTGTTCAACTTGATGTCTTTGTGCCTTGCTTTGGGTTCCCAGTGCATGATCTCTGCTCTGTGCTGAAGTTTTCTGCTTCTCAACAGTCTTTCTTTTTTCATTTCTTTTTTTTTCCCCTATCCCTGATACCAGACGCTAACTTGCTTTCAGCTGCAATCTCAGAGGGAAGACACCAGCTGCTCTCTTCTCCATCAATCCTCTGAGCTCCTCGAACCACTGCCAGCAGATAACGAAGAGACATGATGATCTCCTTCAGATGTCATGAGTTGCTCCTCTGGCCCCTCAGGGTCTGGGAGGAACAGAATGTTCCTGAATTACAAGAGGTATACAAAGGAGGATAGGGAACTTCACATCCCAATACATATCCCCACAGGGCAAAGGACATCTCCCCTAAGCAAAGGTGACTCAGAATGTGTATGACATAGAAAATACAGTAATTCATACCATACAGCAGCAGCAAAGGAATAATATTAATTCAGTCTTCAGATTAGAGTCACATTTAGATTCATGGTGAAATACAAGCAAAAGAAGCTTTTGCTTTTAATGACCTCCAATGGAATCAAACACCTGAGAATAACTTGGTAAAGAGACAGCAGAAGAGTCCCTTTTCCAAGCAGTCTGAAAGACTACAGTAATATTTGTGGAGTGTGCTTCCCACACACTGAGACTGGGATACAGAGACGCAAGGTTTGGCACCCAAGAACCTTTCACACAGCCTCTCATGGTATTCAATAGAAAAAAACTACTCACTGCTTAGGTGAAAAGCAAACAGAACAAAATGAAAAGAAGAATTGGCTTTGATGGTTCCTATTTTAAAACTACTTTTAAGCCTCATGGGCTCCTCTTTTTTATTCATGTTGAACAAGCTGAATTATCTTGATTGATGTGCCACCTGTTACTATCCTTACCTCCAGGGTACGGTTTATTCCTTAAACAAACTTTTGTGTAAGAAAAAACCCAAACATGTATATACCAAATACCCATGAAAATTATTGCTCAAAAGACAGATATCCTCCATGGCATCCATTCACATCAGCTCCATTTTATTTGCTTATGTCTAAACTACTTCCACAACCCATTTATTTTATGAACAGGGATGTTTGATTTGTGTATGTCCAGCCAATGCCTAGGTCAATAGCAAAAGGTTTTTCCAAACCCTGACATTTGGATTTCAAAATACCAAGACATTCAAAATTCAGTATTAATCTTCACAAACATCTGTCAGGTGACATATCTATCAACCTTGTGGTAGGACTACCAGAGCATTTTCTTTGCATTTTTAGAATTACTTTGATGTTTCAGTGCATCTACAAAAGGCAGTCTGGCTTTACCAAAGGTGTCTCATTTCCTTGCTCTGTGTGTAGCTCTCTGTGCTGCAAGGCTCCTGGTAGCTCCTTTTTAATGGTTGTACACCTGCCTATGCTTGAATGGTGTTCTTCACCATGAAGGTGTGATAAAGAGTGCAGACACTGTCATTTAGAGTAACATCGATGATCTCTGACAGTCTTGTTCAGGGACAAGGTGAGGCTGGGTTTAGGCATAGAGCAAAGAGTGTGTAGGCTGCCTGGGAAGATGAGGACAAAGGGTGCAATATGTGTAGGGAGAACAGAGCTTCTGCCTGCCCAGCCCCTGCAGCTCACTGAGAAAGCAGCAGGAGAGGCACAGGAGTGTCACAATGCCGAGACACTCCGGAGCAGCTCTTCTATGGGGGGCTCTGCTGCAGTCAGCTCATAGAAGTTTCCAGCACAAGGAATAGCTAAGTATTAGAAAAGGATTAGGCAAAGAGAGGAGAAGCATGAAACAACACACAGACAAAGCAGCTAAAGTAATATTTCCTACATAATGTGAAAGAGTACTCCTCAGACTTCTCTCCCTGTGAAGATCAGTAATAGAGCAAAGACAGGAAAGAGGATTCACATCAAAATAACTTCAGCATTGTTTTTTAACCAAAATCTTCTCCTCCTCTTACCTACTGCACATTAAATGAGTTCCCTAAAGACCTAAGTGAAAAAGAATGCAGAGATAACTGTGGACAAGCAAGTGGGCAGAACTATTATTGATATTTCATAAGGGCAAATGGAGACTCAAGGGTAAAGATCCTTTGTTCATTGGTTTTCAGGGAAAGAAGAAAAAACCTAACAGTCTGAGCCAGAAGAAGCTTTCTATTATTTTGTTCTGCTTTGAGCAATGCCACCTCACTGGCTCTGTAAAATTCTAGAGGTTTCATCTCAGGAAAAGAGCAATTGCTATTTCTTCCAAGGCAGGTCTGTACAATCACACACATATGTCTACATGCACATCTAGTGTATCCACAGGTGCCACCAGAACACACATAAAACCCTGGTAACTGAACACATATAAAACCCTAAGGGCTTGCAACCTAAGTAGACAAGACAAAGGATTAGGAGGATGAGACCTCCCTTGGAAAATTCACAGAGCTGAAAGTAGAGGGAAAGTAGGAGCTCAGTAGGAAAAAGTATCTTGTATGCTTGACGTCTTCTTACACTCCTGTAAGAATTCATTGAGCTTTAAAGACAGGATGAGGACTAGATAGACCTTGGTTTGATCTACTACAGCCATTCCCTTCAAGTGTTTTAATTCCACTTTTTTATCTCTGTTTCTGAGACTGTGTCTGGCTCTTTACTGCTAAGTGGTAAAAAATAACAAATTAGAAAATGCTGAAGCAGCCTGTCCTCTCTTAATGCTTTAGTTCAGGTAACTACATTGGGAAATTTTGACCTCAACTGTTGATATTGGTAAACTTTTGGTTAAGATTCAAGTTGCCAGTTATAATCAGTGACCTTGGAGACCTTTTCCAACCATAATGATTCTATTCCATGATTCTGAAGGCAGTTCTCCTATCTACAGTTACCTAAAAGTAACTGTTTTTTCACTTTGTAATTCACCTTTTTTACTCGTTGTTGTGTGACTTAGTTGTTGTCTCACCCATTAGTTTCTGCTAGAACTTCTTATCACAAGTTACAGATTTCAAATAAGAAGTGAGCTGAGAAGTGATAGTGAGATGTCAGCCTTCATTGTTCTTGTCCTCTGCTGCCTTTGATGTTGAGGAATGTTTCATCACAAATAACAGTGAAGCACTTCGGTTCACTGCAGATGCCATTTCTGCTCTGAACAGATCCCACCATTTCTTTCCTCATCCCAGCCTACATCTCATTATGGCTGGACTAACATATAATGCTTTTCAAAACCTTATTTCAAACAGCACTGTTTCAGAACGATAACAATATCACCCTCACACTAACAGACACCATTCTGTTAACCCAAAGAGAACATAAGTAACTGTGGGATTTGGTGCAGAGTTTTTTCATCTTTTTCCAAAGATTTCTCATTGTAAATTTTTTCCATTTGTTTTCCAATGGAACTTACTGAGGATAAACTGAGTTGTAATGCATGGTATAGGGGATGAAGTATTAGAGACAAGGCAGTGCAACTATCTACACAGTGCTGGATAAGAGCAATATTAGGACAATAGGATTAATGAGTTTGAGTGAGTCAAATAACCTTTCCTCACTTGCAAGAAACAGCTTTGTTGCTGTGACTCATTTGGTTGCTCAGCAAAGGTTGTGCAGCTCATTTGCTGTATTTTTTACAGCAGAAATTAATAAATGAGGCCAGAGTGTTCTGAATCTACTTGGTGACCCACTGGTAAGCAATTTTAGCCACCTGCCTACTATTTGAATGAAGGCTTCCATGACTGAAGCCTTTCAGCAACATGGTAAGGAATGATACATAAAGTTACTCAAGAATGTCATTCATGCCTTCAAACAGCTTGTTCCACAGATAGTTGTGTGTCCTTAGCCCCTCCATCTTCTCAAAAAAAACCCTCTATAGCAAGATACTTCTGAAGTATAGAACTGACTTCTGCTGAGAGGTGGAGGAAGGGCTGTTGTTTTGGTTTGGTTTATTTTATATACACAACATGACTGCAAAAAGGGAGAAACTCAATACATGAATCCAGTATGACTTACCTGAACAACATAAAAAAAAATTAGGAGGAAGAAAGTTTTTCAAATAAGATGCTGTCCTGTCTTCACTGTCTTCTCAGAACAGAGAAAATGACAAAACTTTTGGAAGCATGTCTTTTTTAGCCAGTTTTAACCAGAGATTTAACCAATCTCGAGGTACATTTCTTAAGACCCCTGGCATCCTGCTTATTCAATCTATGCTGCCACTGCCCTCTGGCCTATATGTGCAGGTGTCCCTCACAAGGAAAGAAAGGTATGTGAGAGATACAGACAGGTGCCCATGCAGGTCTTTCCCCTGCACAAAACTGGGGTCCACCAGTTCTGAATCTCTCCCCTCATTAGATGCAGCTATTTTTAGAGGACTGTGATGAAGAGAAGGGATTTGACCATGTCTGAGGAGGTTTGACAAGCTGTAATTGCTTTCTAATCTCTTAACAATACATGCTTGAAATTATGCATATGCTTAAGTGATTTGCTGAATTTGGGCTACAGTGGAAAATCAAGCAAATGGTTTGGAAGGATATCCTCATAGATGAGGATATTAGCTATGTAAGGTTAGAATAATCAGGTAATGATAGATGTCTCAAGTTCTAGTGCACATTTATCTCTTCTGTTTCTTACTGTTTCCCATCTAAATTTCAAAAAACATTTTTATAGTTTCAGGGTTCTTTTCCCCTAAACAGTTTCTCCTGTAAGGGATACCAGAAAACCCTACCATGACATGCATATGTTACAGTGATACAAATCTTTTGTTTCCCCTTCTCTTGATTGCCAGAATGGGCTTTTACTTTCAGTAATGCTGTACGCTCTTTCAGATGACGATAATGTAAATTGATATATACCCTGAAAGGATAAATAAGGGTACTGACATATAGCAGCTGATTGACAGGAACTGTTTAAGCACTGTCATATGGCTGGCATGTCACTTAGGGATCAAATTCTTCTCCTGCCAGTAAAAATTACATTGATGCCTCATGTGGATTTTGGCCTCTCTATAGCACCACTGCTCCCTTCACAGAATTTACTATGAATACCATATGTTTAAAGAGACTGGACAAAGAAATCTCCTGTGCTTGGTTGACTCCTGCTCCATATTTGTATCAGCTCTGCCTGCAGAACAACACACACCTCTACTGGTCCACAGACACTTTCAGCAATTCAGATGGGAACACACAAAGAGTGAGGTCAGTTGGGCATACCATAGTAGTACATTTGGGCCCTTTCAAATCTTTTATTTGCACAGGATACACAGAAGATACCCTTTTAGAGACAATTTTCGTCATTTAAAACCATGACTAAATACATAATCATGACATCACGTAATTAAGACATTAGTCTGCTGAAGGTATTTAGAGAAACTTGTGTACAGTATCAACACAGACCAACCTGAAAGCTCAAGGAAGAAGCAACCACAATTCCATCTCTGTTAAAACAGCTTTCTAGAGCCCAGATTAATACAAGTGCAATCATGATTATTTTGAACTCATTGAATCATAGGATTATAGAATGGTTTGCGTTGGAAGGAAACTTAAAGATCATCTATTTCCAACTCCCCTGCCATGGGCAGGGACATTTTCCACTAGACCAGGTAGTTCAAAGCCCCATCCAACCTGGCCCTGAACACTTCCAGAGATGGGGCATCCATGGTCTCCCTGGTCAACCTATTCCACTGTCTCACCACCCTCATAGTAAAGAATTTCTTCCTAAAACCTGACCTAAACCTACCCTCTTCAGTTTAAAGATATTACCCTTTGTCTATTCTTTCTTGGACCAAAACTGCACCTTTTTTTGAAGGATGCTAAGTAGATGTTTTGCCTAAAATAATCCACACTGAAATCACTACTCTAAGAAGTCTGAATTTAAACTGGTTTCCTGATGATGACAAGTATTTAAATGCCAAGTACATACACCATCAGTCCAGGTTATCACTTCCTTCATTTAATATTGCCACATTCTGCACTACAGGATGTTTTGTGAGTTGAACAAGTTGGGGCCATGAATGCCAGCTGTGCACATCTGCAGGCCAGAGCAGAAGAAAGGTGCCATCAGAAAGAAGCAAGGAGCAGCCCAGCCCCAAGGAGAGCACGCACAGCAACATGGACTTGGTATGCGGAACTGGGGACTTGTAGCCTCCCTTCCTCTTTGTGCTCACATCATTTGTCAGAGGTGTATCAGAGCTTAACCATCAGTGTGGGAGGGAGGGAAAAAAAGAAGCCAGACAAGAGACAGAGAGCCATTTGTGCATGGCATGAGGTAGTGGAGGGCTGGTAGAGTTTGAAGACAGATTGGCTGTTGCAGAGGCAGTTCCCATTCCTAAACCACTGGCTTTGAGGCAAGAGAGCTGGAAAGCCAGTGCCACACAAGGCAAAAAGGCAGGGCTGTGGAAGGCAGCATTCTGAAGGCATTGATGGAAGGAGGGAAGGCACTGATATGGTAGCTCTACTTTGCATATTTGAAGAAGAAGGCAGCATTGATCAGCACACACGATATCTGGAGAGCTGTTTTGATGACACCAAAGGAAAAACAGGGTAGGAGAGAAAGGCAAAAAGAATTTTAGCAATGGAAAGTAAGGCATCAGCATGTACAGCACAGATCAGAGGCAGATTTGGCAGAGAGGAGACTGCAGAACTGACATTTTATTACTATCTATTTCTGCTCACTGTGGAAATACAATATAGTAATTAGCTAATTCTTAATCTTGTCTGCTTATTAACTTTCCATCTTATTACATGATACAAAACTTGAAATTAACAGAACACTTATGTATTACAGATACGTTTATTCAAGGTTCCCTACAGCAAGCTGCAAAGGAATTATTAAAATATTTGAAGTGAAACATTGATTAAGAAATCCTTGGGAAATAAAGTCATGAGTCAAGGGAACAAAATCCACTTCAGGGAAGCTCTGAAGATCTGGCAGTCATCTGATTTGTTAAAATCTGACTTAAATTCAATAAAGTTTTCATGAAATGAACGCACCTGTTCTGGAGCAGCTGAATGCTCATAGGAAACCTTGAAAAACTTTCAGCTTAGAAGGAGTTCTGCCAAACGGCCTATATTTTATCTTTCTTCCATTTTGACACACTGATATAAAAAGCAACATCTTTGCTTCTCAGAAGTTCATCTGTCTGTTTTCATGATGATTACCCAGATGAAGTCATACTTCTCATGATGACAGTCATTTTACTAGAACTACATTTGATGCTGCAAACAACAGGGAATTAGTCACAGATGCTGATGGACTCTTAAGAAGCCAAGTGTTTTCATAAAGAGGCTCCCCTGTGATGAAACCATGACAATAAAAGATCCAACACTACTGGCATACAGAGCAATAATGACATAAAGAAGACTACTTTGTGATGTTTTCCTGGAGGCATCCATTTTCCATCCTGTACGTCATACAGGATTCAAAAATAGACTAGACTGTTTTGAAAAGAACACATAAGAAAATATAAGAAAATATGTTCCTAGGAAAAAATCAACTTATAAAAGTCTGCTTTTGATACAATGCTTCAACATATTAAATAGATGAGAAATAAATAGAAGAAAATACAAAATAAAATATTAATTTTCAAATAAAAACATGAATCATTTGCACAAAGAACAGACAAACTGTAATCAGTTCTTTCAAAATGTGTTAAAAACATTTGCCCTGTTCTTAACAAAAGGTAGAGAATGAGATTAAAACACCTGGACACCTGCCTCTTAGGAAGGCAACCTTTGGTGGTAGACCATTAGCATCTTGGCATCCCTCCCCATCCCAGCTATTTGAGGATGTTTTCCCTTCTTACTATGCAGGCCACCAACCCATTGCCAATCCCTTTCCATTTTATCTGAGTCTTCCCCCACTTCAGAAACTAAGTGCAAAGCAAGCCTCGGCCATACCAAACCAGCCAGCCTGCAAACACAACCTGGTCCTCACTGCACACAAGCATCTTCTGCTTTCCTGGAAAAACAGCTGAGCAGTCTTCCAAAGAAGGGATTTCCTCCACTTCAGCCATGAGTATATGACTTCCTCAACATCTTCTTCCCCTCCCCAAGCTGACTACTGCAGGCTTTCTCAGCACAACCAGCCTTATAACAGGGCTATCTCTCACTGCTGGGGTGATTTGTAACCCTGCAGTGTCAGGAATCCTGCCCCCTCAAAATGTCACTCCTAATTACCTCTCTACTCCTCTAGTTCAACTTGAAGAAAATTTTTCTTCCGAAATATATTACTCGCAGGAAAAAAGGTCACATGATCAGGTCAAAGCCACATGATCAGCAAAAAGTGAAAAGTTTTGGACTGCATCAATGTTACAGTCCTTCTCAGAAACAATAATAACTACTTTACAGAGAAATAGATACTCTCCTTCCCTAGTTGAGGCAGTAGATGAGCTCTGTTGAAGTCAAAGCAGTAAATGTGCTTTGAAATTTTGAGAAGTACTTTCACAGCAATTTTCACAAATTGATCTCCTTTTCTAAAGCACTGCAGACTGTTGAGTTCATTGTTGAGCAGAAAGAGTTAAGTGTAGCAGCACTACAGAGCCCTCATTATATGCTGACAATGATGTTTTGACTTCAGTGCTCTCTTCATACTGTGGACAAATACTGAGTTGTCTGCCTGTCTGCTCTGTGCTGAAAGTGCTTCTGAGGTTTGCAGATACAAAGGGTCTAAACCCACTCCAAGCAAAATCACCACTGACTTCCACAGGCATAAGAGAACTCTGTATAAAAAGGTCATATTAGAAGATATAAAAAAACCTCTTTATGAAATATCACCTATATTCTTGAAAGCTATACAGTTATTCCACAATCCAAATATGTTTAACAACAGAAGTAAGAACTATCTCATTTACAAAACAGCTCCTCTCTTCTATTTTTGAAGTGCAGAGCTAAGTACCAAACGGTATCTCTGATGATAAATGACAAACCAAATCTGGATTTTGACCAGCAGGACGCACTCATTTTACAACTACAGGCCTCTTTTGAACACACTGGCTCATCTGAACAGGTAGATGCCATCCATTAGGAGCTAAACTTAGACCAGCAATTTCGTGCATGGCATGAAGCATAGAGATCATTTCACCACTGCGGATAGGTGGGACCATTAGCATACTGATCAAATTATCCCAAATTTCTATTCTTTATTAAATAGTTCCTAACTCAGTCTGATACAGAAGAGGTCTCTTCCCTCAATGAATACACTGCAAAGAACTCCTGCCACATGCCCTGCTGACCCAAATGAAGTCAAGGATTCTCACGCTCCCAACTCAGTGCAGCTTCTCGGTGGCACGTAAGAGCCAGCTTTCTTGACTTGCAGTCATGCCCGTGATGTGGAGATCCCTGCCCACCCAGGGAAACTTCAGTGCTGAGCCTCTTCATCCCTTTATGTGAGAGACCTCACATTTGGCACATTTCCCAGCAAAAAGGACAGTGCTTAAAACACAATTTTAAGATTCTTTACATGAAACAACAAAATCTGTTCCTCATGTAAATGTGGTAGTAAGCAGCTTTTGCAAATATATCCAGGATGATTGGTAAAAGATAGAAATAAGCTTTCATAACCCCTCACTCATGCTGTAACTGTCTTTACTACTGACCTTTCTTTCTATAGTAGAAAAATCTCACTCTGAATTTTATTTATCCCACTATCACCACTAGCAACCGGAGCATATTTGGTCTGGTAATTCATTTCTGAAGCTGCCGTGGGGTAGCCATAGGAGGGATTTGTAAGCTACTGTTTTGCCTGACCATGTTATAACAGAAATCAATTGTTCCTCTAACAGAAGACATCTCAGGACAAAATAATGCAAGATCTGAGATGCACGCTAGTTAGTTTTTCTGTCTCTGTATCTTTGACAGACGACAGAAAAAATAAAAATTCAATTTAAAGAAAGAGGAAGCCCACTCAAGTCATCCACAGGTGGTTAAGTTTTTACCCTATCCACCCCACAGGAACAGGGACACTACTGAATAATTCTTTAACCTGGCCTGACAGTATGGCAAGCAACTTAAAGAACTGAACTTGTACTGTGCCAATAGATTGTGAGTACAAGGAGGGTTTATAATGAACTTTTTCACCCATTTTTGCTACATCAAAGTCTCCTTTGGCTTCTGACAGTTGGATCTTGCAAGAAAGTAGAAATGACAAGACAACTTGTGAAAGATGTTGGGAGGGGGCAGGGGCAACAAGGGGGACTGAGGTAGAGCTTCCTGTGTAAGGAGAGAGGGTGGACTTGGGGATCATCTTAGCTGAATTAAATCACACCAGCAGATGTACTCATACCTGCTGCCAGCTCCATTGAGAGGATACAGACATACAAGATAAACCCAAATTATCTTTTATCAGGTTATGTTGCAAAGTTGAGAGGTGGCATTAGGATGATTGGAGGCTTCTCAGAGCACCACAACCCAGTGATAAAGTAGAACATTGCAAATGCAGCAAGCAGAATAGTTCTCTCATCCGAATCTAATGAATTAACTAATCACATTGCTGTGATTTTCTTTCAAGATATTGGTAGAACAAGTGGGTACCTGGGGAGCCAGCACTGCTTGTGGAATCCAGAACTTCTGCTGTTTGTTTATTGGTGTGCTTGGGAAAGTGGTTTTCCTGGATGTATTTATATGCTGGCTTTAAATACTTATATTTACTTGGGGCTGTAAATACTGTTATAAATGGTGAATTGTCATTCGGTCATCTACCTGATGCATCCCAGATTAACATTAATGCCCTTCAGGTGGGTGCTATTAAATTAGCCTACCATCACCTGACAGATGTCCTCTAATCAAAAATGTATCATCTTCTCTGTTTAGATTAACTTTAGTTCCTTCTGGGTAGAAAAATAATCCCATGACTAGTCCAAATGTTTTCAGAGGTGTGAGGTTGTGCAGGCCAGAAATGAGCAGGAAATTACTTGTCCCCCTTAATTATAACTACAGTTTGTATTTGAGTGGGACTTTAATTAGGTGGTAAAACTTTGTACTTTGCACTTTGTCTTTGCATACACAAATTTTAAATTGCCGATTTTGATGCTGCAACAGAGCAAGTGGTGTCAATTTTCCAGGCCTTTTGGGGGTTAAAAGCCTTCTTTAGGGACAGCAACAGTTCTGTTCATAAAATGGCTAAGTTTCCTCCAATGCCCAAATAAGTGGCTGCTCAAGAGCACCAGGATGATTTAGGACTTGTTATACAGGAACTCAGAGTCACAGGTATTGCACTTACAGTTTACCACAGTGAAAACTGAATTGGTTAGGAAAAAAGCAGCTGGGCATAGGTTAATTTTTAATTTCTTTTGAATAGGGTTGTGATATTTCCTTGTATTCGAAGAGACTGAAATGTCAAAGTGCCCTTTCTTAGCAACCCATTTTTCATGTGATGGGGCCCATGAGTTTGTGCAGAACAAAGGAGTGTCTCTATTTCCATTTCTATTTCTGGGTAACAATAGTTTATTGCTCCTGTATTTTAGAGTTTTTTACCAAGTACTGTCGAAGAACAATTGCGTTTTATAATATGAGGTATTCCCTCATCTGTAGTAAGTAGACAAACATTCTGATTTATCTTCACTAGAATTATCTAACCTAGAAAAGCCACATAGGAGTATTTTAGTATAGGACAGTCTTCAGACAAAAGAAACAACCATCTTGACAATGAGTTAGTTGACAGATGTCGATTTTAAACAAGATTATCGCACATTATCCCAAGAGATTGAGATTATTACAGAGAGAGCATTCAGAACAGAGATCAGTTCTCTGAAGAAAAAGGAGTTAGAAGCAGCTGAAATGGAAATGGAGGATCCATACAGGAAATATAACCAATCTTCCATCCTTTGACACAGACCTGACATATCACTCCAGAAAAACATTAATAAAACCACCTCATAGATCTTCTTTGGTTAAAGCCTGTCCTCCCAAAGAATATACGAAAATGAAAGAAATTTTGTATTTCTTTGAGCTGACACTAAGCTTTTCACAGGATCCATGCAAAAGTGAATCTCTGACTATACTGGAAAATTGCTATTTTAATTTTTTTAATATATAACTACTTACACACCCACATCCTTACAGCTCTTGACAGTCCTAGTGTGTGCATGTACATGTGTAAAGCAGATTGATGAAAACTTTTGACCTGTCAAGTGTGTGCAGGATATCAACCCATCTTCAATACAAAGTGCTAATTTGCTAGACACTATACCTGATGATTTATTTTAACTCAGAGAAAATTTTTTATTTCACTGAAACTGGGGGTTATTTTCATGTATTTTATAAGGATCTATTCCTTTGCTAATTTTTGCTTGATGCAGCCCCTCAAACTTTGCTGTGTTGCATCTTTGGTAACCCTCACCACTAAGGTACCCCTGTTGTTGTTTTATTAGAGTGATTAATAATAAAGTAACATGATTTATAAAAGACCAGAAAATGATCTTCAGAAAACCTGAAAATAAAGCATCATTCTTCCTCTACACCATTCCCAAACATAAAAGCAGGTAAAGAAAACAATTAATTACCAAAACAAGTAAAGAAAACAATTAGTAGCGGAAGTAATGAATGTTCGAAATAGCTCTTTCAAGACAAATGAAAATTGAACATATTGCAGGAACACTGCACAAGAGCACTGCATTTTTCCTATCCCTAGACAACACAGCCCTGAGATAAAAGCACTGAGAAGCTTGGATTAAGGTAGCCCTCTTAAGGCCTGCAGTAGGATTTTATGTTGGGATTTCTGAAGTGAGATCTGTTACTACACAGCAGAGATTTTGCAAACTGAGATAGACAGGCTTCTTCCAAGTAGCATCCCAGCACTGTCCAGATTGCTGGCCTTCTTCTCCAAATTTTTAGAATCTAGCACAGAGAAAAGACAAGCTGTTGATGGTATATTTGGAAATCCCTTTGACTGAAAGCGTAGACTTTTCCCCCTTCTTATTCCCCATTCAGACGGTTGGTAACAGGGAAATAGCTGTCTCATTTCTTCAAGGTCCCTCAGAAACTGGTCCAGCATGAAACAAAAGTGAATTGTACCCATTATGCTAAGGGAGCATAATTTTAAAAATACCGGGGATGCTTTTCTTAGCCAGTAATTGCAAATTCAATTTTAGTACACTGAATGTCAACAGGCTTCGAGGAGCAAGCATATTGCAAGCTGGAGTTTGCCAAGTTCAAGACAATCACAAGTGCTCTTTATTTCTCTGGTCACTCAATAATATTAGACTTCATTAAAGATGAGAGATTGCATTGCAGAAACTGATTCCCAGAAATAGCATCCACTTAAAAATATACAGAAAAACGAAAATTGCAACCTACCATGGCAGAGTTTAAACTGCCACCAAATACAGAAAACCTGGTATTCTCATTTATTATGGCCTTTCTACTGTGCTGTTTACAGGATTTGTCTCTCAAACACAGAGAGAATGAGTAAAATCAGTAATCAAAAGAAGGATTGTAAAATTAGATTTTGCAGTAATACTATGTTTATAGGATCTGATCCATAGATCACAGAATGATTTGGGTTGAAAGGGACCTTAAAGACTATCTAGTTCCAAGCTCCCTGCCATAGGCAGGGGCACCTTCTACTCGACCAGGTTGCTCAGAGCAACCATCCAACCTGGCTTTGAACACCACCAGGGATGGGCAACTACAACTTCTCTGGACAACCTGTTCCAGTGCCTCACCACCCTCACAGTAAAGAATTTTTTCCTAATATCTCATCCAAAGCTACCCACTGTCAGTTTAAAGAATTCCTCTCTGTCCTGTCCCTACGTGCCCTTGTAAAATGACCCTCTCCAAATCTCACTGGCCCCCCTTTAGGTACTAAAAGGTGCTCCAAGGTCTTCCCAGAGCCTTCTCTTCTCCTGAACAACCCCAGTTCTCTTCATCTGTCTTCATAGGAAAGGTGCTCCTGCCCTCTGATCATTTTCATGGCCCTTCTCTGGACTCAACAGAGCAGGTCCATGTCCTTCTTGTGTTGGGGGCCCCAGAGCTGAAGGCCTGTATCTTACTGTTAAAAGAATAGTATTAACTTTAATTTCATTTTGCAGAGGATTGGACCTTTTCACCTTAGCATCTCAGGGTGCTTTGTGTGAAACTCCACCCCACAGCAGCTGAAATGCTGCTATGAACTCCCACTGGTGTCAAGCACTCTCTGGTAGAACTAAAACAAAAACAAATGTCTGAAGAAAGCTCACAGGCCTGCACTGCACCTGAGGTATGCTGTCACCCTCACTGCTTGCAACAGACCCATGCTTGCCCCACCAGAGACATAAATACACCCACTGATCTCATGTTTCTAAACATGCGTATTAGTTCATGTCTAAAGCCCACAGTTACTTAGAGCTCCTTTCCCCTTTTTGCCATCTTTAATTCTGAACATGGAACAGTATTTCATGCCTTTTTCTTCAAATGAAAAATTCACCATTAATTTATAGAGAAATTATGGCTCCACTGATTTTAGTGAAAGCAAAACGATGCACCTGGAATGGGGAAACATCTAGACTAAAGATGATTAACTATTCATATTTGTCTCTGCCTTTTGAATACACATTCTCTCTCCCAAGAGATCAGGGATCAACCTCTACTTAGATATTTCATCCTTGCCTTTGGCATTAAAACCCTACCCCCTTCAAGCACTGTCTTAGTAATGTTCTTTCTATTCTAAGGAATAAAAATAATAATGAAATGAATGATTAGACATGTTATATATGGCATTCAGTGATGGGAAAGAATGAGATGGTAAAAGAGCTGCATTATATTTATACTGCTTCCTTATGCTTACTTTTTTGTTCCAAGAATAAGATGCTTTCTCTTATCCATTCTGATTGTGCTTTGTGGCAATCATTATTCAGGGAATGAAGCATTTTAATGACTTTAAAATTAATTTAGTAGTCTCAGCCTAGCTGCCAGTGAACACGTGTCCACATCAAAAAAAAAAGCCCACTAATTGGCAGTCTCATTGGCATTCACAGCACAGAAGCCAGGAACTCCATAGACTTTAAAGCCAGAAGTGACCATTGTGATCATCTAGTCTGACAGGTCATGGGACTTCCCTGAATTAATTATCGCTTCAAATCTCAATAGCTGTGATATACCTCAAGCCTAAGACATTTACTAAAACATCCAATGTCAATTTTCAAGTTTCAAGTAATGGAAAATCCACTACAATTCTCATTTGGGTTTTTCTACAGGCTGATTCTGCTCCCTGTTAAAAAGAAAGAAGAAGAAAAAAAGATAATTAAAAAGAAACCACAAAGCAAATCTCAATTTTCCTTTGAATTTTTGCGCTATAAGGTTTAAAGTTTGTGAACATCTTACACCTTTCTTTGCTAAAGTGAAGTGTCCTACTTGCAAATTATTAGGGTGATATGAACCTCATGACTGGAGGATGCTTTGTTTTTAGCACTGTTGTTTAAATCTAACTTGTTTAAATCTATCTTGTTTAAATCTATGTTGTTTGAATCACTGCTGTCCTAAATCTCAGGAACAGGGAACCCACAGTACCTGTATCCCACAATGTCCCAATTGCTAAGCTACCCACTACTGGAAACTGAGCCTGGACTCAGGAATACCATGTACTTTTCTTCTTGAAGATGGGTCATTTTGTTGGTCAAGAACACAGTGTTTCTGAGGGCAAAGAAGTTTTGTATTTAGGCTGAAGTGTGAGGCCTTAGTTCAGAGAGAGTATGTTATACTACAGTATAGAGCATATACATTATATAATATTAAACGTAATAGTTGAATAGTGGGAGAACTCAAAAAAGAGATTAAAACTCTGGGCACATCTTTCTGTCCCCATCTTCTTTCCCTGCAGAGTGCCATGGTATTTTTTGGTTATAATTCTGTCTGTCTTTATAATTTCACCCCTATATTTCCAGTGCCATACCTGTTTACTCAGGACTACTCACTGGATTTTACCTTACAGATCTGGTAGTCCAGATACATTGCATCAATATGCAATATATTGCATCACCAATGTTTTGGGTTTGGGTTTTTTTTGTTGTTGGGTTTTTTTTTTTGTTCTGTTAAACTGTTAATGATAGATTTCTAATTCTTCAAAGTTAAAATATGACCAGCTAACTACTGGGACTGTAATATTGGAAAGCAACTCCATCTTTTCAAGGAACATAATTAGAGGTAACTAGCACTGCATATGCCAGCAATAGAATAACTGGTTTTCCAACAGATTGAGTTAATAGGGATTCACCCTAATTAAAAGCTTGAAGTTTTGGTGAAAATATAAAGCCTTTCTTGGGAAAGATCTCTGCTTTGATTCACATTCAAGTCACAGTGGCAGCATGGTTCTTAAGAGACCACCAGCAGAAGTGAGACTGTTGAACACTCCAGGAGCCCTCAAGAGGACCAAGGTAGGAAGCTCATAATAAGAAGGCATGGTAGTGGGTCAAGGTCTCCCAGTGAATAAAAGGTGCATTTGTGCTCTAATTAAAGCACTGCTGTTTCTTTCTTTTTTGGTTATTAGAGTTTATGTGTAACTGCAATATGTTAGGGTAGAAACCCTGACCCCTAGTGCTGTTTATAGACAGTTTAGTCTAAGTAGACAAAACAATATTTTAGTCTATTTGCGCAACTGAAATTTAGGAGATTTTTTATGTTTTGTTTGGGGTTTTTTTATGCATAAGATCCTCTTCCCTACAAGTTCAAAGAGAAGAAAAAGAACGTTGAACAGCTGGTTACTAACACACACACTGCCTTGGTGTTAAGAAACTCTTTTTAATAGGTGCTTTAATTACTTAATAGCCTGGAATAAAGTTACAACCCTTTGGTTGTGGTTATGATTACTGACAACTAAAATGTACAGCTCTGGCAGAGTAACTCCCTCTCCAGAAAAGAAAGCCTCTGCCTCTGATGCTACCCAACACTCCACTTAATTACGTTATCCTTCATTTAGATGGTGATTCTATTGCAACATCTAACAAGGAGAAGATATTGCACAGTAACGGTGAGTGGCTAGGACAGCTTCTTGATCAAGGCATTTATTGAATTGCACATAGTGAGGATGCAGCTGGACAGTGAAAACTGATGCTTTCACTAGGTGATGAAATTCTGCTCTGTAGTCTTTTAATACAGACTGTATCCAAAGATTAAAAGAAGAAATAAGGAGCATAATACATTACATGCTCTGTGACATTTCTACCCTGATATTTGTATTCATAACAAAATTATCTCTCTTATTATCTTCATGACACATTACGATCACTTAGTTGGCCCAGCTACAGATCTACCAGTTGTCCCAATTAGGTGAAATCTTCAGCACAACAGATATTAAGTGGAGCTATTAAAAGCTCCTGCTAAGCCATTACAAACTGAACACAAACCACATCAGGGCGTCTGTAAATGCTAACCTTCCAAAGCCAAGTCCCTCTTTATCTCTAGCAAGAGAGCTATAAACCAGGATTTCAAAAGGAATATGGCTCTCTGGCAGTGCCTCTGCAGCACAGGGCAGAGAGCTGGTTTGCTCTCCTGGCAGTAGAGCTGGGGGTGAGGAGCTGGCAGCACCTGCTTTGGAGCACTGCTGTGAGCACAGCAGGGCTGAGCCAGTGCCCAGCCCCACAGCTGCCCCGGGCTCCAGGGACAGCAGCCCGGCCCCATCCCATGCCTGGCATATGGACTGCCCACAAAGGAGCACCCCTAGGCCCTGCTGACACAGTGTGGCGTGAGGATGGTCTTTGGGGTCCCACAGCAATTTCAGAAGGCCTTTGGGATTCCCTATTTTAATTATAAAATTAAGCCTGAATGGCCACTGAAGCCAAGGGATAATCCTGGATCAAAGCCAGTAAAGACAAACTGGATCAACCCCAGTACAGGAAATCAACACAATCAGCATTGTAATTATTTTAGAATAACGTGGCTTAGCAAATGGAGGTGGATTTGAGTTCAGGGACTCGTATGCTCAGCCTCCTCAGAAGCTATGCAAAAGCCCTTTTCTGCAGAACAGACCATGCTGTCCCACCTCTGGGTCTTTTCTCCCTCACCAGCCAAGACAGCATTTCCATGCCCCAATGTGCTATTTGTCAGATAAAGCCTCAAACATCCTTAAACATCCTCAAACATCCATAACCTTCCATTCTGAAGTAACTAGAAAAGACCTCTCAAAAATTATAGGGAGGAAGAAAGGAAAGGAAGAAGGAAAGAACATAAAGTTTTATGATTAAATGGGAGAAGATAATAAAGAGAAAGAAACTCATGAGAGCAGCTGAGCCTTACAACTAAAACACTTCACAATATTTAGTTTTGGTAATGGTGACTTCATTTTTAAACATTTGAAGGAGAACTGTGCAAAAGCTTTAGAATAATGCAAATTAGGATTAGCTGTTCTATGGGTTAAAGGCATTTCATTTGCCTTACTCTTGATTCAAGAAAGGGAGAAAAAAATTTATGTGCATTTGGTACCTTTTTTCAGTTACACATTCACACACATACGCACAAAGGATCATCACCTCCAAAACTTTTAAATAAACACTGCACAGCCTTCTGGAAACCCCACCTGGTTACACAGGGGAAGACACATGGCAGGGTTTCTTTTAACACTCTTAGGAGAAGTATTCAGATGTGAACTCTGAATTTCACTCAGACGGCAGTTTACATGTATACTCCAAGTATACAAGCAGTTTACATACATACTCCAAGGCCAGTTAATTAGCACTAAAGTCTAATTCCATAATTCTTCAGGACAGGAGAATATATGGAAGTCTAACTACAGTTGCCAAAATCTTGCTTTGAGAGACATATGGAAATCTAGCCCAATTGCATGGTGACTGCCAGAAAAATTGTTTCTTCTTTAAGCTCAGTTCCTGCTTCATCATTGTCTCTGTCCCCACATAGTCATTTACACCTGTGCAAAGTGAATGGAAAGCACTACCAAGTGAGAATGAGAACAATTTATCATTCCTTTCTACAGCCGCAGCAAAGAGGGCGAAGCAGGCACTGAATTTATCAGGTTCAAAAGAGATTGAAAATTCAAACAAATGCTTTTGTACAACTCTTTTACAAAGGAAATTAAACACAAAATTGTAGTCTAATACAACATTATCATCTTGAATTTACCATCAGCCAGGAAATACATAACTATAGTGCCCTTACTAGCCACTGCATGGCTACATTTCAAATATTTGTAAGTGCTATGAACTCCATTGAAGTCCAATAAAGTAATGCATAAACGAAATTGGCTTAAAGAGCAAGAAAATGCCTTTGTTTGAATTTACATATTTATGCACACAGGTATATACATACCTCACTAAAGTTAGCACAAAATATTAATTGCAAAGGAATGGTGTTTGAATTACCATTTCAGAAACATTAAAGTATTAGAGCAACAATGTCAGAAAGCACTGACTTGAACATAAATTCTCACGTATTATTTGATATTGATGCAACCCTTGCAGCAAGTTTTATTTTCAAAATCTTTCTGTGACCACCAAGCTGACCTAAATCTTAATTGTATCCTTGAATACACTGATAGAGAGCTTTGGCTTTAAATGATAATATAAATATTAAAAATCATCAGAACTCGGAAATCACGTACTTTACCTCACGAAAACAAAATCACATTTATATGTAGAGGTAATAATACTTCAAATAGGGATGTAAATATCAGGTATTGGAATCTCTTTTTAGAAACATAAATGTGAATTTACAAGCTGCTAAGTACATTCACACTGGATCTGCATGCAGACTGTTCCACAAATCTTCCTCTACATCAGGAAACTGAAAAAGAAGCATCATAATAATGACATAATGCAACTATTTAGTTCAGGTATTAAACGTGCTTAGATTTATTTGCAGTTTTAATTAAGTTTTCACTTTCTGTGGAGCACTTTATACACATCAGAGAATGTATAATGACAGACCTTGATTATTTTTTTTTCTGCTAAAGATGCACCATTATTTGAGAACCAAAAAGAATGGCAACAATACAGCAGGATTTAAATCTGCCTTCCAGCTTTCTTTAAAAACAAAAGGAAAAACAATAGCCTTCTGCAAAACATTTTTTGTAGATGACAGCCAATTTTTTCTAATTAATTCAAATGGCCATCTCCCAGAGAAAAACATGTTTGGTAGAATTTAATGTAACAGATCAACTCAACAGCTTTAATAAAATAAAATGTTTACTAGCATAAAATTTTCTGCACTTGTATGTTATTCTGTTAGGCAGATTTTTAAAATGTTGTTGCCTTGTTCTGTCAAATATTATGCATGAGTAATAAAAAGTTTGGTTTTTAAATAAGGAATAAATCTACCAAGCAAATAAGACTATTAAGCACCTCTTAAACTACAAAAATATCCTGGAGTTCTTCCATTTATATGTCTTTAAATAGTGTTCAAACTGAGCCACTACTGACAAGAAAAGACCTTTCTTTCATATTTATATTACAGAAATTATTCGGCTCCAAAAAATAATTTTCAGAAATGGAGTTTATTTCATACTAAGTCTAACCCACTTACTGCTTTGAGCCACAGGGCCAGGAAATGTGTTACTGACAAACAAAGCCAGTATCCACTGTGTCCCTGCATTACGAGTTTTGTTTGACTCCACTTAATTTTACCTTCAGAGTAAGATCTGCCTCAAACTTCTAGTAGAGATAGAACATGATAGCTGCTACCTGGGAAATAGAAAGCCAGCTGATTCGCCCCCCAAGACAAGGGAGCAGAGGGGAAGGTGGCAGCCTGGCACCCTAAAACTGCTGGAAGGACTAAGAGGTGTGCATATATTGAACATTTCTGTCTCAGAGGGTGGTAAGGTCTGTTAGGAGGAAGTGGAATGGATAGCTGGGGAAGAAGCCCCAGCTTCAGTCGATGTGAGATGATTTTTTGCGAAGTTGAACCTCTAAGTCCTGGGGCTGGGTGGCACCATGCAGCCATTTTCCCAAGGAAAGGTTAACAGGACTAAACATACAGAGCTCTCTCCAAGACAGCTACACATTGCAATAAGTGAGAGTGAGAATTAATTATTTAGGAAGGGATATCAGTATGAACAACAGTAATGGAGCAGAACTGAAGGGAACTACAAGGAGGCAGAGCATAAATTCATTGGAAACTTCAGGTTTCATCAGACACTAAAGTGGAAATGAAGAAGGACTCATAAAATTGAACTTTAACTAGAATTTTCACATAATTTTCAATCTTCACAAACTAACATTTTACAATTACAATTTCAGTTATGACTGAACAACTATGGGTGTTCAACTATGGTTAAAGCACACACAGGAGGAAACAACCATGTAACAGTCATTAGACTCCTAATGTGGGCTCCCAAAAGTTAATGCTCTTCCAGACAATACTGAAACTACAGAATTCTTTCATGAAAATGCAGAACAACTTGCAATCTACCTATTCTTAATGTACATCAAAAGTGCCTAAATTAGGTGCTTTCTAGATTACCATAGATACAATTCCACTATTGAAGAAAACATTTCCAATATGATTATCAGGAGTAAGAAACCCCAAAAGCCTTCCAAACCAATCAAAGTGGCATGGTTCTTCATACACAGCATGAAAAGTAAGATTTTTCTTAGCCTTGGGTATTTGGGTTAGATTGTAAAACAATTTTCTTAGCAAAAATGCAGTACTAGATGAAACCACAGCTTAGCAGAAACCAAAGACAAAGTTCATAAAGAGAAGCTTACGAACTCTTCATACACATATGAGAGAATATATGCACGTTTTAAAATTTTAAATTTAAAAACTGGCATGGTCTACCTGGATTCTTGTTCACTCACCTACACTGCAATGCTTGTCTATCAAATATATTGAGGCTGCATGTGTGTGTGTGTACAATTTGATCTCACAATTCTTCTATGAAGTAAGAAAGCATAATCCGGTTTTACAGATCTGAGTTGCAGAGAAATGGTGCAAAATACTGAAGGTCGCAAAGGTTATATGTGGGGAAGTTAGGATATCAACCAAAATCCAGTTTTAGCAATCTCAGTAGTACTCATAGAGTAGGGAAACAAAATTCATTTTAATTTAATAATTTAGCAATGCTCCGAGCTCTTCAATTTTTTAGTCTTCTTCTTTTGAAATTGCAAGGTGCTTCTGAATTGCACTTTTTACCCTCAAGGGCAGAGTTCAGGAAAAAAATTGTTTTAAAAGTAAACCTGAATGTACACTTTTTACTAAATATATGAATATTTGCTTTTTCAATTGCAATTTCAGCAGCTGAAGCATTAAGAAATACACCAGCCATTATGATAAAGTCAGAATGCCAGGCATAATGGTGGTACTGCATCTCATACTTTTCCTTTATTTTACATCTTAAAAATGTTTTCTCATTTAGTTCTGAACTATTTAAAGACCCACTTTTAATGACTGTTTTTGATGCAATGTTTTATAGTGCAACCCTGCTTCATTTGAGAGAGTTGTGCATACCACCAGGAAATGCCCAGGATTAGATCTTTATTAGAGATAAAAACAATAATCATCCTTTTCCTCCTGAAGCCTATAAAATGGAAAATTCTGGGGCATAGTAACCAGTCACACAGAAAAAATAATTTCTTTGGATCTGCGCCAATCACTAATAGGTGCTACTCCATCAGAAATTAACATATTTGAACTACTTTTCCAGGGTGAAATTTAACACTTGGTAAACAAAAGGATATGTAGTCCTGTGAGTTTTACTGGAGAATCACCAGCCCAACACCACTGCAGTCCACAGCAGGAGAAGCTTAACTTCAAGAGACTATAAAGAGGGCCTGCAGAAACAGCCTCACCTCACACCAAATGATGATCTGAACCCCTTAAACAACTCTTCTGTCAGAAGGAACAAGGATTTTTTTTCCTGAAAATGGGGAGTACAAGGAGAGGAGCAGGTATGCCTGTGTATGAGCAGTTGTGCATGAATCTTTCATGGTCATTCCACCTCTTGCACCTACTTATCTTGTCCATCTGTGGCATTTTGTCCAGATATAATGCTTAAATCACTAGAAAATGCACCTGTTTCTCTATATTACTAGGAGGAGAACTCCCATGGGATTTCACACTCTTACACATGCTACCTGTGCAAACAACCTCTCACCTTAAACAAAGACAGGCTACTTTGCTTTAAGCATAATTTGATGCATGCAAGGGAACAGGTTTGCTCTATTTCAAAACACTGGTTTGTCCCCTGGGCAATTTTCAATACATGTTGCAAGTTTCCTATTCCACTGAGAAACAAAATACTGATTTTGCTTTTCCTCCATACAGCAGCATATACCTGTCAGATATAACTCTTCAGTTGTAGATTATAAGGCTTATGTTTCCTCAACAGAAGAGACATTTTCTCTGATAAGGAGTATTCTTATGAAATCTCATTCTTGGGGTATAAATGATATGTGGTCCTCTGCTCTGCATGTGCACAGAGTGAAGTGAGCTGGTCAGTGCATAAAGAGGACCACAGAGAGAAAAAGGAATGGTAGAGACTAAGAAAAGAGAGCCATAAATGCAAACATGATGTTGGGACATGAGTAATAGTTTTCCAAGATTTTTAGTCCCATTACAATTTTTTTCTCGAATGTTTTGATCCATTGTTAAGAACATACAAGCAAAGTGTAACTAGAACCATTGAAATGGCTGATTAAGATGAGCTGTTTCTACAGTCCTTCAATATCATTCAGGAGCCTCATGGAACTGAAGAAGGACTAAATGTCAGAGGTTTGCCAGTTTTTTTCCAGCTATGTCATATATTCGCTCTAATAACCATATTGTTTCTTCACATACTCTGCAACAAAGGGACAATATTGAAGGGAACATAAAGTTTAAAAATGCAATATTGAGCAATCTTTCTCTTCAAAGCACCTTAATCACTCGTGAAAATGAATAAGCATATGCTCTTTTGCTTCTTTGTGCAAATTAATTGAAGATTTGTTTGTTTGCAAAAAATAATGCAACTTCAGACTAGAGAAATTCATGCTGATGTCACAATTTCCTTAGGTAAAAAATTCATTTATGGTACTGTGTGCTCCCAGTCACCTGAATACTCCTGCTTAGAAATCAGAGACATTACAGAGTGGGTTCCCAGGTTGTCACTGAACTGATAAAGGCTGTGAGCAGAGAGCTGACTGGTGTTACAACTCTGTAGCAATAGCACAGAGTAAATGAGCTCTCCAGACATACAAATACTTACATTGGTATCAAACAAAGAATTAGAAGTGGACAAAGCTTCACAGATCCTTATTCTGGAGTCTGACAAAGGAAACCATTGACTTCAACAGAGAATGTTTCTCTATCAAAGGCATAGAAGGATGCGGCTTAAAATTTGTAATGTGTCTTCAGATGTTCCCCTTTTTAAGCAGAAGTAACAATGAATAAATTACTATGCATATTTTAGACTATATTGCCCTTAATGACATTTTCATTACACTGTTTACTTTTTATTTTTATGCTGGTCACCACTGAACTGGCAGAACAGCTTCTTTGTGAGAGTTAAAACAGTGTATTTTCAATGAAAATGGAATAAATTGTTCCATTTCCTCTTCCTCATCATCTAGCATCTGCTCTGTAGCAAGCAATGCTGTGCCCATTCCCTCCAGCAGCCGGAGCACCACTCAGGATGCTGGAGTAGGGTCTGAAAAGGGAGTGGCACCTTACAAAGAGCTGGAAAACGTTGATTTCTGACTCAAAATACATTTCTCATACACAGGGCATGTATAGTCTGGCAAAGAGAAAGGAAACTGTTCCCCTGGCTGAAATGGTCCAGCTTGTTACTCCAGAGAGTAGAGAGAAGGGGGAGCACTGAATAATGCATTTCTTTAAAACCCACTAATATGCTTCCCACTAAAAGCTCAGGAAAGAGAAAGCCACATCCCTTCCTAATCCACACAGGACTATATGCAATGTCTTCTAGGCGTAACTCTTGGGAATTTTACACAATCTTGACAAGGTCAAAAATTATTCAAATTTCCTTTTTAAAGTAATCCACACTGCTATGATTCTGCAAGAGGCTCTTTTTCTCATTGTTATAAATTATTGCCAGTGTCCCTACTAGCACCATTACTACTACACTATATTGTATTTCTATTAAAAGTAGCAGTGCATAATAAGTGCTGTCTTTATTAATTTGATGAGATTCTTCTGGCCCAGACTCTTCAGATCTGGCTCCAGAGAAGAGTTTTCTGATGATGAGGAAACAACACACGTTGTTGCTGTTTGCTCGCAAAACCAGTAAGGAGCCCTAAGCAGGAATCTACCAAGATTGAATCCCATAGACGCCTCTGAAACAAAGCATGCTCTGTGTACTGAGTCTGCATCCCAGATAAGCTGACAAGTTGATGATGCTTGTTACATCATAGTTAGTCAGCTACAACACAACTGCTGTTACATCTGCTTTGGACTGGGGTAAGCGTGGGACTTGACCTGGGTGACTCGACCTGGGTGAATTTTGTGCAGACCTAGTTTCAGTGCACAGCATCTGCTAAAGAGTGTAGAGGAGAACAAAAGACAGCAGTTTGCTTGTTTTCCAGCTGCAAGTTATGCTCCTTCAAAACAAGTTTTTGTTTTTCTTTTGAAAAAAGGCCTGACAGCAAGAGAGAAATACAATACTCGAAAGGGTGGGATTTAAAAAGATGTCGCCTGTTTAGTCCTGAAAGGCATGCATAATGTTTATACTCCTAGATTTCCACACAACTTAGAAGGTGTGAAATAAAATACCATGCATCTCCCCCATAAAGAAGGCAAATTCAAGTAGTCTTATGATTTTTGCCATTGAATGTTTGGAAAAACCAAAAGTTTTCCGAGCTGCGGTATTTCCCCCTGATTCACTTATTAAATGCCTTTCACATTGCTCCTCCCCGCTTTCTCCGGCCCCTAGCCCTGGCCACTCCCTCGGGCTCTCCCTATTGGTTCCTGTACCCCAACTCCGCCCAGGTACCACCCCTGCGATCTGACAAAACTCCCCTGCATGCACCCAGGTCAGGAGGTCTCTCTGCCTCAGGAAACCTCCTGGAAGGGCTGCAACATTAAAAGTCCTCTGAGGCTGCCACGAGGGTCCCTTCTCTGCCTCCTTTGCTATCACTGTGTTGCAGAGCCCAGCTAGCCGGAGCAGGAGCTCAGGGAAGTCCAAAAGGACTACGGGAGGGCGGAATGGCTGCCCTGCCCTAAGCAGCCCCGCTGAGCTCCCAGGGAAAGCTGCAGCTTGCTAAACCAAACCTAGCACTGCAACAGTTTTCCTCTGACTTTTTCATCTTTTTCTCTTTGTTTTCCTCAATAAATGAACAAAACTGAAGGTATGACAAACTTGCAGGTCCCTGTTTTGCTGAGTTCTCTTTTGCATATTGTGTAACATCTCCATGTGGATCCAGAAATAGTTTGATTAGAGGTAACAGTTTTCACTAATTCAGAGATTTAAAGGCCCGTAGATCAGCTCCTGAGATAAAGAGTAGTGATGTCCTTTACATACTACAGAATAAAAATATTCCTTCATCTTCTTCTCCTTTTATCTTCCTCTCCTCTTCCCTCCACCTTTCAAAATTCATAACCCTACAGAGGTCCTAACTATTTTGTTAGGGGGGTTTTTTTGCCAGTCATGCAGTTTTCTTGTTCTGCAGCTAGTGGGAACAGGTTGTAGGCACAGGAGAGGCTGGACAACCATCCATCAGAATTCAGGCAATTTTGGTCTGCTTGTAAAAGGATGGATTTCAGAAACACATTAAAGAAGAGCTCTTATATAAAAGTACATTTTACCAGACAGATAAAATGGGTCAAAATATGAATTTAAACTGGCTTTTTTCTTCCTATAAAGATGACATCCCCTCATTCAACTTACATTTTGTGTTTAAAGGAAACATTGGAAATTTCCGCTATTTGTTTATCTTTACTGATAAATGGGCACACAGAGTGCTATACTTCTGTACTTACCCTTTTTTCATGGCATAAATTAAAAGTAACACCTCACTTTAAAAAACCTTAGATATATGATTTGGTCAGCTCTCTACTATTATTTAGGACAAACAGATTGTACAAAAAGCCACTCAAGGCAGGTTTCACCTTCCTCTCACACCCTTCAACACTGTTCCTGACATCATGCAGAGTAAAGGAAGCTGTTTATAGCCCAAACTGCTGTAACAAAAGCCAGACATGGAGTATCTGGGATACAATCTGCATGTGGGGGTGTAAGAGCTCCAAGCTGAATTTAAGCAGAGGAACTATGGCAGTGGCTGATCAGATACTTCCTGTGTGGTACTTAGCAAGACACCCAGTCATAGCAAGGCACGTAACTCAAAAGTGAAAGCAAATCAGACTCTTGCAATTAAACCCAAATACGAAGTAAGACCTGAGACTCAACACTCTACCCACAACTGCTCTCTCACTGTATTGCTGCATCCACAAAACAGACATGTGCAAGATGGGGACTTAGGAAGATCCGTATATGCCCTGGAGATACAAATAGTGCATTTAAGCATCTCATGTGGACTGCTTTTAAAGTAATTATTTACTCCATAGAGACTTCTGTGTTTTTACTAATAGGAAAATGAGTGGCCATACTATAAACAGATTGTATAAAGACCATATTGTTCTAGTTTCCTAAATAGATCCTACAATAACTTGGACACCTCAGTTGTAACCTTTCTTAAAAGGCAAGTAGCCTTTGATGTGAACCTTTAATCATGAGCAGAGTACAAACTACTCTGGGGTCTACCATGAGGTAGGCGTTCAAAGTGTCAGAGCACTAAGTAAACAATATTCATTAAATCCCAAATACAGGTAATGTCCAGAGAAAACTCAAGGGAAAACTAATGTCTGTCACATGGTGTACAAGCTGTGTTGACTTACTGACATGTAGACCTTAATAATTTTCATCACTAAGGGCACTTATATTTATTTCTGCTCAGTGACACCATTAACAGCATGTTGGTAAACCTGTGGGTCTTTTAGTTTTTTAAGCATGTCCAGAACGAAGATTTAGATTTTCTATTAAGAGGGAGGAGACCATTTTGCCTGCCTTATGTCATGCTTACCTATGTCAGCCAACACAGGATATTGTTTTTCTTTCACTGGTACTCATTAAAATGCTTCCATTCACAAATATATGCAGATAAAGTAGTTATGATTTTTCTACAGGCGACATTGTTAGAAACCCTCCTGGAGTCTTGGCACTACCCAGAAAGTAGGAAAAAAAAGCTAAAGTCCCCAACAGGAGGCTCCTCCTTGCATTGCCCCTATACACTATTCACTGAAAGTAGTCACATTCCTTCAGATTATGAAAGGGAAAGGCTGGCAAAAAGCCCAAAACCCAGGCACACAATTTAACATGTTTTCTTGGAAACACATCTTTTGAGTGAAGCAATGATAACTGAAGAATTGGTTACATTAATTGATGTTTGATAATTTCTGGTCAGTATTTATCCTTTTATCAGTATCTCTGTGCTGACTTTAATCTCTTCTCTGTTGATTTTGAGATGTAAGTGGGTATTTTTCAAAGGAAGTTGTTCTCTAAAGGAATATCTAGAACATCAAGGAACACACATGTCTTACCAGGTAGATCTGCAAAATCCATACTCACGTCCACAAAACTTGTGTGCACTACCACGAGTCTGAACAAAAGCATCTTGTGATGGGTGGAGGTGTACACCTCAAACAGGAAAAACATTTTGTGAAAATGGGTTGCCTGTGGAAAAATTCCCTGTTCATAGTTTTCAGTATTTAGAAATTGTCAGAATATTGGACTATGTTATGGAATTTCTGGTCAGAAGAAACTTTGTGAGATATTTTAATTCCATCAGGAAAACAAAGAGGGTGTCTTTTGAAAAGGTCAAGATTCAAAGGAAATCTTTCAAAATTCTAAATAAGGTGGTTTATTCAAAAGAAAATAATTTTTTCTGTTTGTTTGAGGCAGGGATAGTTAATTTTGGTATTTGTTTCGAGTTTTTCAGGACTTTGGGTTTTGTCCCAACATTAGATCTCCAGCTCTCATGATTGAAATGAATGAAATTGAAACCATCCTCTAAGTATAGAAAAGTTCCCTGGCTTCTGTCAGGTTAGACCAGATATCTACAATTTTCACCTAAAAATAGAAAGAAGAGGACTGAAACGTTCATTGTGGTGTAGGCATATGTCCAAAAAGCAAGGAGCTGCATTGATTAAAAATACTGCAAGTAGAAATGTGCACTTTTAGCCATTGGCATGCAAAGCTGTTCCAGTTTGGACTTTTAAACACCATGACTGCACAAACCAATTAACTATCAATCTTCCTGAGACCTCAGCAGCACTTTTCCACCATTGAATGAGGTGGAGAGTGGATTTATTGGTGGTCCTGTTCACCAAATATCTTCTCTGAGGTGATAATGTCTTCAAAATTTCTATCACCATGCAGAAGGGATTTCAGAGTTAGACCCTCATTTGGAAATGGGAAGACAGATAGTGGAACACAAGCTTGAAAAAAATGCAGGTGAAAGAGAAACATTCAAACAGAGTTTCAGCCATTTTTAGCGAGTCTATTTATACCTCACCATATCCTTTGAAAACGTAAAATTCTAGTCCTAATTTATTAATGGAATGTGCCAGCACCAAGTTATTTTTAAATTTAGAATATAAATGGCCTTCATGAACTAGAGCGAGCAGGCAGCATTTGACATGAGTCTCAGAGCTAGTGTGAAATTTACTTTTAAATTGCTGCTGTCTTTCCAAAAATTATGCACCGTGAGCATGTGTCTTCACTCGTGTTAGCTTTTTCTTTATTTAGAAAACAGAACCGCAGGAAGTGCCACATAGAAAGGATCTTACCCTTGCTTGGATGTAAATAACCCTCTCAGCTTATTTCAGCTGTTTCTTCCCAGTTAAATTCAAGTTGTCAGAGGAATGTGATCCTGAAAATAAAATCAGAAATTTCAAGATATTTGTAAACATAAGAGGCAAAGGTTACTTGTATTTTATTTTATTTCCCAAGTTTTTTCTTCTTCTATGGCAAAAAGAAAGTGGGGACAGAAGAGAACTGAAACAAATAAATTGGAGAGGGTTTTTTTAGCTCCTGGGGACTCTTATTCCCAATATTAAGTGCAACAAAGAAAGTGTATTCTTCTGTAGAACTGTTCCTCAAAAGAACCTTGCAACTCAGTCTTCAGCCAGCTCAAATTATCTGCCCTGTTAACTTTTTCCAACATCTGTCCTCATCACAACTTTATAAGCCCATTAGAGGCATGCATTTGAGTGTTTTAGGGAATGACTAGACACAGCAAATGATTTCCTATAAATAATTTATTCAATTACTTCAAAATTCTCAGCGTTCCTGTAAGGAGTGCCTGTCACAGAGCAATGCTGGTAAGAAACAGCAGCTTTCTTCCCTGGTTCCACCACCTGACCCAGGGCCCCTTCTACAACCCACGGAAAAGCTGCTGAAATTTCTCTGAGGTTTTTCTGAGTCCCTCTGCCATCTGAGTTAGAGGGAATTTTTCTAATGATTTGAGCAGAAACTGAACAAGATCCAGGGCCTTCCTGATCTGCTTCACCTTCTGAGAATAAAAAAGAAAACTGAATTGCTTTGTCCTTTAGCATGAGTTAACTTTGGGACAAAAAATGTGGCAGCCAAGAGTCTGAACTCACAAGCTCCTCAGAAAAGCAGTGTTATTATAAAGAATAAAGTTTTACAAGACTGAAGCATTGAAGGTTTTATAAAGGTTCGGTAAATGCTTTTTATACTGAACTTAGCTCTGTATTCTTATTTCAATAATTTAGTACACATAAAAATGGTTTTAGAATAGGTGAAAGGATTTTTATCAATTTTCATTGGGTTAAAGGAAGGCTAAACTTTGAATACTTGTTTGTGTGAAAAATCCTCCAAGAGGACAAGGGGAAATGTCCTCAAGTTGCACTATAGAAGGTTCAAATTAGATATTAGGAAAATTCTTTTCATGGAAAGGATTGTAAATCATTGGAACAGATTTCCATCCCTGGAAGTGTTCAAAAGAAGTCTGGATATGGCAGCTGAGGACATGGTTTAACTGTGAACATGGCGATGGTGTTATGTTGAAGGTTGCACTTGTTGGTCTTAAGGGTCTTTTCCACCCTTAACGATTCCATGATTCTAAGAGAAGTTTTTGACTAGGGAAAAGGTTTGATACATGTTGATGTTTTGATACATAAAACATGCATTTGAAACATTTATGCATACGGGGATATTTACCGAGAAGGTTCTTCATAAATTGAACACATTGGGTTCCCATACTGTGACCTCCAAAAGAACAAATTCCTGCTCTATTAGCACTCCTGCGTCTGTCAGTCAAGCTCCTGCAGGGTCCTTGTGTTACTTTTGAGGTAAAAATCTCAGATAAGTCTTTTCCTTACCTTTGTCACTGAAATTTAAAAATAAATAGAATTATTAATTAAGATTAAATGTAGTAGCTGCATATGAACATGCTGGCAATTTATCTATCAATTTTAGCAGTGAGAATGTTTGAATTATCGCGCCTCAGTGCCTGATAAACAATCAATGGACTTTATTTAATAGCTTCATCTCCAGTGCTAATTGTATCCATTTAAATTAAATCACTCTGATTGTTATTCCATGTAGTTATTTGGTGATATGAGACCTCTGAATAGATATTATTGATTTGGGGCAACCAGGCACCATCCATTACAGCTGTGAAGACAGGAATTAAATTTAAATAGTGGGCTATTATTTTGTGAATGTCTTTGTGGACAAATAGGGTAGCGGAAGCAGGATAATTAGGAACTTGCACTAATTTGTCTTCTTGATTTATAGGGATATGATTCCTGAAAATAAAATGAGGTCTACAAAGTAATCAAGAGAAGCTGGCAACAGGTAAAACCTTGTGACTCCTTTAGCAGAATGGACAAAGAGTCATGTGCTATCAGTTTTTAAAAGGTGTTTAGACAGCCAAAAGAACCACTTTGACACCTGATGAGATTTACAGCAGTGCCTAAAATGATTTTTAGACTATTGTATAGAAGCAGAGTAAAACAAACAAACAAACAAACAATAAAATAAAATAAAATAAATCAATAAATACAAGAGAGACAGATCTGTCATTGCCCCAGATTATAACCACGATGCTGAAAAGAACCATACAAAAAAAAATTTCCAAGATGTGTGACAAAGATAGTTCATGTGCCATGTTCCTGAGTTGGTGAAGGTACAGAAACAACTACAGTTTTACAGAACATCTGAAGTTATAAGTAAGCTGAACAAAATCAATGCACTCATAAATCACTTTAGGCTGGATTCTAACTAACAGTTCTCATTTTCTGGATGTTCCCAAGGCAATTGACATACGAGTGCAACCTCATTTTGATCCCAGATGGCTAGAGAAAAATGGTATAACAGTGCAATTTAGATCTCATCCTTCCAAGGAGGATGCCTGTTACAATCATGAATTGTGGTTCATGCCAAATATATCCCTGTACAGGCATTCATGAACTTTCTCAAAGTGTCCTGTGTGCTTCTGAGCAGAGAAGCCACTGATATAGATGCAAAAGTACTTTCTAAGCAGTAGAACAAAGTGTTTCAATGAACTGTGTGATGGGCCCTGGGAGGTGAGACTGAAACCTGACAAAGCTGTGTGTAAGGAGTCGCTGGGATCTGTCCCACAATGCCAAGGCAACAGAGTTCTAGGTGCAACTAGAGGCAAAACCCATGTTAAGCACAGAAATATAACTTTGAAACAGAGCAATGATCTCTGGGAACATCTTGGATAGGTGACGGTTGATAAGAGTTTTGAGAAGATAAATCTCATACTGAGATCCTTTCATGCATTTGCCATCATGCAGATCATCAGTGCTTTGCTTATAACTCCGTAAGTCCACCTTCAAGGCCAGGCTCATGGACCCTGAAGACAGCGAGCCTGCAACAACAACTCAGGCATAACTATGGTTTTGCATGGGTGTGGAAGCCTGGATATACACAGTCAGACCATACAGAAGGTTGATCTAGGTTGGCCGTTCATGGCTAGTGTGCAAGCTGCCCTTAAAGAGAGCACATGGTAGCAAAGCAGGAGGAAGGCAGAACATGCTGTGTGCTTACAGACATACTACACTTTTTAGAGCTTCATGAAAATCAACCCTTTGGAAAGTTGTGGTGAATGAAGAATCAGCTAAAGCCTTCATTGTTGGTGCAAACCCCCATGCAACTTTCTATATTTACAGTAATTAATCTCACATGAATTATCTTTGATTGGTTTTAATTGCACAGTTAGACTGTCAACCAAAACACAAACATCTTATAAAATTCACTCGAGGTTTTAAAATGGAATTGATAAGGAATTTGACATTAATCTACATTAATCTGACATTAATCTATTCTCAGTGGTAAAAACAATGCCTATTAGCTAGGATCACTTTACTAGAAACCAGATGCCAAAGTTGTAAGTCTTAGTATCATCAACTAAAAAGCAGAGCTACAGTACACCACTGCAACACTAAATTAGTCCAAGAATGAAAAGATATAATTTCATTATTGACTTTACTTTAAATATAGAATATTTCCATTCTCTGATGCCTTTCAAACTTATTCTAAAAAGAAAAAAATTGTTTCTAATGTGGTTTTCCCAACTGCAAATATTTTGATTTTTAGCAATAAAAATGCCTGGCTGAGATTAGTGACTATTTATACAGAATCTGAAGGAGTACAAACAGAAGGCACAGTCCAGTTATTCTTTTGAAGGCAAAATTTTATTCTTTATTTTGCATCTTGAGGCACAGGAAAACCTTCTGTAGAGTAAAATGACAAAGTAACTATTATACAACGGCTATTCACTGCATAAAACTTGCTCTGTCTGATGCCCAGTTCTGCTTCCCCCTGATGCTGATGTCATATTTTGGCACCAAATTACAAGAATCAAGATCAGCTTGGTCTTGACAGTATGCAAGGATGTCAGGAAAAGTGCTACACATCATTTGAGTATGAGAGAATGGGAACAGTGGATGGCAAGGAACTGAAGCTTTATAGTTAGGGATAGTTACTGCAAATCAAACAGTAAGAATTAATTTCTGATCTGTCATATGAGTAGATACAGTTCTTACCCAGTGGAGCCACCATCATTCCACTAAGACAGGGAGCAGGGAGCATGAACTCAAGCAGTGATATTTAGAGCAGAAAGACAAACTCCATGGCAGTATATTGCACAGTAAGGGGTTACAGGGAGCCTTTGGATGAGGAGTGCTGAAAGGAACCCACGGAGCTCAACCCAGTTGTTATTCTCTGAATGATGAACTTAATTGGAAAGCAAGATTCCTGGGGCATATGGGGCAAGAAATGATACAATTGTGGGATGTTGCTTGTTGGAACAGGAGAAGAAAACAGCTCTGATGCTCCAGAGGCAGAGATCTACAGTCACTTATGGAACAGAAGATCCTTCTGCTGAAACGGCGAAACAGGAGAGCCACACAGAAAGTGTGCACACACACGAGGTGTATCTGCTAATAGCATTGATTGTCTATATGTGACTTCCTTACAGCCTCTGAACTACTCCTGCAAGGCCTGGAGGAGAACAATCCATCACAAAGCTCCTCAGTGCACAGCTGGTACTGCACTGGCAGAACTTCCACCAAAGTTTCCACACAGAAGGCTGAGGACCAACTGGAACCAGCACACATGTGCAATTGTTCCAGCCAAACTTTGCTTTTGATATAGAAATTAAATACTAACCACTCTTCTCCCAGGCTGATCTCTGCCAAGCGTCAGCCTAGTGAGGATTTTTATAGCAAAAATGTATTCATTTCTGTGAGCTGAAGTTATATCATGTGTAGAATGAGTCACTTTTTACTAGTGCAGTAATACAGATCTACATTCTAATCACAGATTCCCATCTGGACCATTTTTTTGGGAATTTACCTTAAAATATTAAGCTGTTCCAGCCACAATTTGGGTTTTGTCCTGTCCTGCTACATTTTACCCTTGTTCCCTTCCTTCCCTTTTTCCAATGAATTTGTTTCCCCCCATTTTGTCACCTGCTCAGGTGACAAACCTCTACATTTTTCTTATATTCTACTATTTTCCGGCAGCAAACACAAGACTGAGTTTATGAATCACTGGCAAACCCAGGTGTATCTTCTTCCTTTAGCATTTAGTGTTGTCTATCCTAAATTTGCTTTTTATTAACAAATAAAACCTAGCATATAATTTCATTGCTTCAAGACACTCAGAATAGATCTGAATTAAGGAGGATCAACCAAGAAGTTCCAAGAAAAATCAGAAAAAAAACCCCATAAATCAGAGAACAAAGTTCTGTTGTTTCTCTAGTGTAAACTTGGTTGGCAGATTTGAGTGCTGGAACTTGTTTAGTTAGAGTCGAATAAGGACATTATTTTACCAAAATTTAATTTAAAAATTGACTATATAATCACAAGGGTAACATTTAAAGCTAAACTAACCCCATGCTTACTCACTAATGATTTTTATAAAAGTGAAAACAGCATTATGGCAACTCAAACACAAATGTTACTTTCCACTTTAGACTACAAATAATGTGCCATTTAGCCAAAAGTGCCTTTTAGCCACTTATCTATGTAGTGTTGACTTAGATCAGACTAATCCAGAAAAAATAAAAGAGTTCTAGCAATTTCAGTATTCATGTATTTAAAGGTATTTTTATAATTTTTAGAGTCTGAATGAGAACAAATGCAGCAGATGGATAAACAAACTCAAATGGATGGTGATCTATGAATTATGAACCTCAGCCAGAGATAATGTCAGAATTTAGCTGACATTAAGTATCTCATGCTACCAATACCACTGTCACTAGCTTCATGACCAGACAAGCTACCTCTGTGATGAGGCAAAATAATTAAAGAAGAGCTATAAAGAAGACACTGCTGCAATTAAATCACTCCATTAGTAAGCAGTCAGCACACTAAGCAGTTAGATCATGCAAGGAAAAAGCAGTCAGTTTTACAGAAAAACATGTAAATCTGAGCTTTTTTTTCGGTTGAGGCCATTTACTTCCACAGGCTCACCAACAGCCCCACGCTCCAGCTTGAACATGGCATACATCAGTAGCTGATATTCACAGCAGTGGGTTAGCATACTTCTTATCATTTCTATGGGGGTAAGAAAGGCTTAGGAAGGAAAAAAATTGATTATTCCCTTGCATAATTACTTGGTGTTTGATCATTACACAAAAATTGTATAATGGGACAGCTCCCTGGCTACAGGGAAGGACAGCAACCCCTCCAGCAAGGGTTCAGTCCCACAGTGCCAAAACAAGGCAAGCAGAAGAGATCCAGTGGCATTGCCTGGTTTAGTCCCTGGTTGTCAATCAAGCATGTTCTCTGTGAGAAGAGCAGGTCCAAGGGCAAGCAAAAAAGTCAACAAGGACAAGCACAACATAATCAAAATGAAGTTTATGCAAAGGCTGAACACCAAGGCTTCCTAGGCCAGTGGGGAGGGTGGGTCCATCATTCAGGTGGTGGCTCTTCTTTTTATCTTTCTGCTGATGGAGAAAAAGGGCACTCATCCACAAGGGACCATAGTCTGGGCATCTGTGCAGTCTTGGAGCTTATTAGGGAATAGACTTGTTTTAGTTATCTTTGTAAATTGATCAGCAAAATGGAATGTACAACTTTACATCCCGAACTTAGGTTAATATAGTGACTAAATGATTTGTGATTCATTCTTGTCCCTTGCTATTTGAGCAAAGGATTAAAATAAGCTGTCAATATTTGGGCTCCTTTGCAAAACTAGAGTCAATATTTTTAACTAAGAAAATACTAGTGAGACAAAATGAAAAAGAAAATATCAAAAGGTAAATAAGGAATTCTTATAGCTCACTTCCTTAAAAAAAAAAAAAGGAAAATTCATAAGAATTTACCTTATAACCAAGTTGGCCATCAGTGCTATGAAACCACAGCAGCTGGAAAATGCATTCCCCTTTCTGTGCACGTGGTTGAACCAATCATATCTCTGACTTACAGTGAGTTGAGAAGATGCTACATTTGAGAATACAGCTGTTATTGTTTTCAGATTTATAGATATACCTAGAGGTAATTGTAAACTGTTTGAGCGACTGCCACAAGCTACCCTGAAATGACTGGCAGCCTTTCACAGCAGTTACTCAAAAGGAAGTTATAATCCCAGTACAAGCAGATGAACAATTATGGGAATACCAGAGATGTCTGGAAACGATTTTTGTTCGAAATTTTTCTAGCAGATTTCATTTGAAATGTAGCACTGGAAGGGGCCTCCTGAGTTACTGAATCCAATTTCCTATTATCACTGCTAGCAGAGTCAGAAACACCATGAATTTGGCAAGAGCTCAGTGATGATAAGCTGCCAGTCTCCCTGGCTTGGCATTCAGAGGGAAAAGCATAAGCAGGTAGCCAGTGGTGGCTGAATTCACTGAAAATTGCTACTGAAATGTAACAGTTTCTCAGGGCCTGGCAGGGAACTGGAATTTGCAGGGTTGAGCACCAGGATAATGGTGAGGGAGTCCTTCCACCAGGGGAGGGCTGAGACTGGCTGGGTGCCCAAGGGCTTGGGAGTTAGAAGGTAAGAAGAACCTAGAGCTCCAGAACAGAGCTTAAGGCTTAAGGGATAAGAAATACCTATGCTACTTCTTAAAACAAATGAACTGATGAAAACAGCTCCTGAAAAGCCTCAGCTGTGTAACTTCCAAACCTTGAGGGCAGTTTCTGTCAATAGTCTGGTCCCTGAGCCAGCCTCACAGACTTCAACACTGAATTTTAGTCTCTTTGAGCTCAGAGCAAGACTGGTTTAGCTGAATCTTGAATGAAAGCCACAGTATATTCTCTGGGTAGGAGTCCGGTAAAACAACTTAGAGGATGATAACCCATCCATGCAAATTTAAATCAATATCTAGAAGTCTATAGTGAGAGGGAGTTCTTTGAGAAATGCTGGACCATAAGGACTTGTATCAGAGCTGTGGAGCAATGAAAAGTTCCTTACCCTCAAGAGTAGTTCCCCAAAAGCAGTTGGGTTTCCTGAAGCTCTCCAACTGCCAGGCAATGGGAGGGAGGGACTGTTGTGTGTGTGGCCCTGAGAAGTCCAACTGGTGAGCCCATCAAAACTGAGGAAACACTGCATTTTCTAGGCAGCAATATGCTTGAAAGCCTTCTGAACATACTGGTAATGCTTTGTCCAACACCTCTGGCTAAGGCAAGTTTCCTTCCTGAGGTTGCACACAATGATTTTATCAGTCTGCCCCTCAGGACATAAAGAGACTGTCCTGGAAGAAACATCCCCTGACTACCTCCCTCAGTACAGGCTGGACCTAGATCCCAGTCTTGCTGCCTCAGAGCCACTCCGGTGCTGTGAGAAAAGAGGAAATTATTGAAACTGGATGAATGGCCATTTAGAAAGACTTTCTGCTTTGAGCACAGGGCACCAGGAGCAGAGTTACTAATTGCTGGAAGCAGAGCTGAATTCCAGCAGGCATCCAGCCCCTACAAGAGGTTGAGTCTCACTCTTGTATCCTGTGTATAATAAAAAGAAAAAAAATGTAATTAAACTTTATAAAACTCTTCAAAAATGAAAAAATTGTGATCTTCTTTTGACACTATCTGTCACTTTCCCCTCTGAACTGTCAGAGGACTCAAAATCTGTTCTCCACAGTAAGTCAAAAGGCCATCCCAAGGTAACTGGCAGACTTAATTTGATTAAAGGTAGAGTCTTCTCAGTTGTGTTTTAATTAGCATTTCATTTTCTTCCAATGAAAAAAGAGGAAATCTTACGTGTCCTTGAATGCAGAAAGAAAGTGTTCATAACATCTTGAGAGCTTCATTGATTAGTCTGCTTTCCTCAAGTGGTGCCATATTCCTCTGTTTTCATATGGAAATATACAGAAGCATAAACATAAATGGAAATATGCTTTATGGACTCAGGAGGAAAAGAATAACAACAAAAATTGCAGACCAAGCATTCAAGGACTTTATTTTTTTCTGCAGTATTGCTGTGCAAAGCAGTCTTGAAATCACAGCATAATCAGGGAAATATCATTTAGCGTAAATTGTCGTGTGACTTCGGTAAACTGCATATTTGCTAAAAATTATGGCTAAATAATGCAAAAAAGTCCCATCTTGTAAATAATGCATTGATCTGCTGATGGACAACAATCATCTAATACATCATTAGATAATGTGTCAGCCAACCACATAATTGGTGGACTAATGAATACGATAGTTCATATATAATTTACTCAAAGAAATATGCTTTATTTCCCAGATTTAAATAAATGATTCATCTAGATGTATTTGTTAGCTAATACAAATATCTTCTTAAGGTCCAAGTCAACAAGATCTTCCCACTGCATTTGAACACGGGCTCTTTAGAGAGTTTAGAGCATCACTGCCAATGGCTTTTTACTGGAAAAATGGCCACAGATTACAAATGTACCTACATGCTTATATATTTCCATAAATTCAAGTGTAAACCATCAGCTTGGTATTTTTCCCATCAAAAAGTCTCTAGAGTCAGCCCCACAACAAACTCCAATGTCTGTGGATAAGGGTCCAAATTTGAGTTGTTGCAAACCTTTATTTGAGGTCATTAGTATATTTGCACATGATTTCCCTATAAAATATAATCTCCACTTTTTGGCAAATGCATCCCATCCAAATGGAGACTTGAGCAGAACACAGGTAAAACTAAACAGCTTGGCTGAGCAAGCTGGACATTAGAACTGAGTCTGGTAAGGAATATCAAGGACAACAAAAGTGGCTTCTAAAAGTACATCAGCAGCAGAAGGAAGATTAAAGAAAATGTGGGGCTGCTGCTGAATCGGCCTGGTAATGGAAGACACAGAGAAGGAGGAATTACTGAATGTCTTCTTTGCCTCAGTCTTTACTGCTGAGGTTGGTCTTCAGGAATCCCAGACCTTGAAGGTAAGAGAGGAAGGCTGGAGAAAGGAAGACTTCCCCTTGGTTGTAGAGAGCCGGGCTAGAGACCAGCTAAGCAGACTTAACACCGATAAATCCTGATAAATCCTGATAAAATGAGCCCTGATGGGATACACCCATGGGTGTTGATGGAGCTGGCAGATGTTGTTGCTCCGCCACTGTCCATCATCTTTGAAAAATCACAGGGAACAGGGGAGGTGCCCGATGACTGGAGAAAAGCCAATATTACTCCCATCCTCAAAAAGGGCAAGAAGGAGGATGCAGGAAACTACTGGCCAGTCAGCCTCACCTCCAGTCCTGGAACAGATCATTCTGGAGCTCATCACCAAGAATGTAAAAGAAAATAAGATCGCTGGGAGTAGTCAGCATGGATTAACCAAGGGGAAATCCTGCTTGACGTATCTGAGGATTGGTCATGGCATCTATTGGTCTAGCAGGATGGGTGAATGAGGGGAGAGCAGTGGATGTTGTCTACCTCAGCTTCAGCAAGGCTTTTGACATTGTGTCCCAGAACATCCTGGTAGGTAAGCTCAGGAAATGTGGCTTAGATGAATGGACAGTGAGGTGGATCAAGAACTGGCTGAATGGCAGAGCCCAGAGGGCTGTGACCAGAGCTCAGAGGGTTGATCAGTTGAGCAGAATCCAGTTGGAGGCCTGTAGTCAGTGGTGTTCCCCAGGGATGAAGGCTGGGTCCGGTCTTATTCAATTTGTTTATTACTTTGATGCCTTAGGTTTTAACTTTCATATTCTTCAAATCCTGCACTGCCTAGTGTGTAACTCTGAAGTTTCTTGTAGCCTGTTAATTTCTGCTCTCTCATGCTAGGTAGGTATAACAAAGCCTCTCCAGGCCTGCTCTCCAAGGACACTCAGACCATCCTAGGCCCAAAAAGTATAAAGCAAAAGCCTCTAAAGGGAGGGGCAAGCTTGGGGAAACTACATCATTAACTGTAGCTTTAATTGGAGAATTAACCCTGATATGAAAGTGTGAAGAACTCGCAATCTGTTGTCCATCTTGGGGTCCATCTTGGCAATAGCCTCTGGCTCCCCCGGGGGTACCTTTGAAGGTCTTTCAAATAAATACCTACCTTTATTCCCTTACTCCTGTCTAGTCTCTGTGTCTAAGAAGCCTCTTAAGGCATCAACTTGTTTATAATTATTTACCTGGATGAAGGGATAGACTGCACCCTCAGCAAGTTTGCTGATGACACAGAACTGGGGGGAGTGGCTGACACACCTGAAGGCTGTGCTGCCATTCAGTAGGACCTTGATAGGCTGGAGATCTGGGCAGAGAGAAACATAATGAGGTTCAACAAGGGCAAGTGCAAGGTCCTGCACCTGGGGAGGAATAACCCCAAGTAGCAACACAGGCTGGGGGCTGACCTACTGGAGAGCAGATCTGCAGAGAAGGACCTGGGAGTCTTGGTGGATCACAAATTGACCCTGATCCAGCAGTGCCTTTGTGACCAGAAGGGCCTATGGTATCCCAAGGTGCATCAGGAAGACAGTGGCCCAGATGGTCAAGAGAGTTGATCTTCCCCCTCTAGTCTGCCTTAGTGAGGTTACATCTGAAATGCTGTGTACAATTCTGGTCTCCACAGCTCAAGAAAGACAAGGACCTACTGGAGAGGGTCTAGCAGAGGCCACAAAGATGATGAGGGCTTTGGAACCTTTTTCTTAGGAGGACAGATAGCAGGAGCTGGGACTGTTTAGTCTGGAGAAGACTGAGAGGGAATCTCATTAATGCATACAAATCTCTCAAAGGCAGGTGCCGAGTGGATGGTGCCAGACTCTTTACAGTGGTGCCCAGTGACAAGGAGTAATGACCACAAGAAACTCCTCATCAACATGAGGAAGAACTTCTTTACACTGAGGGTGGTAGAGCAGTGGAACAGATGCCCAGGGAGGTCGTGGAGTGTCCCTCTCTGGAGATGTCCAAAACCCACCCGGACATGTTTCTGCGTCACCTTCTCTAGGTGATCCTGCCTTGGCAGGGGGGTTGGACTGGGTCATCTGCAGAGGTCCCTTCCAACCCTAACAATTCTGTGATTATGTGACATTGCAGTGACAGCTGGAAGATCTGACAGGACTTGGGGAAGTGCAAGGTCTTCTCAATCCAAGGCCTCCTAAATTGCCTGGAAGGAGTGTCTGACTTGGTTAACTACAGGTTTGTAGGCATAAGTGGTCGAAGCAGGTCCAGAGCCCGTGCACTTTTATTACTGTCTCCTGCAGCTGCTCTTTTTCTTCTCAAGAGCTTGCTCAGGAGACCCCAGACATTAAAATGCAGGGGACTCTTTCTGTGCTGTGGAGTCATGGGCTGCTTCAGGGTCCCTCCTGATCTTAGCGCAGAGGTGCACGGTGCCTTCTGCCTCCTTTTCCTGAAGATGAGCTTGCTGTGAAGTACGCAAATCTCATCAACCCTTTCTTACCAAACCTCCAAACGTTGAAAAGACCAGTGATCTTTTGTGGGCCATTACTTAATATGCTGAGAAGCTTCAGTACGTAACAGAGAAGTTATTATACACCTTCCCTACCAAAAAAACCCAAACCCAAAACCAAAACAAAAAATACCCAAGAGTTCCTAAAAGTGCGATATTTTACTTGTAAACGGTGCTGATGGAATATTAGTCACAATATATTGTGCTGTCTTTTTTAAACTGGTAGAAAGGTGACTTCATCCCTGTAATTGCTTATATGTATAATACAAAATTCCATCCACACTACAGTTTCACACAAAAAGTTATAAGGAGAATTAGGGATTCATAGTCAAAGTTCTGGAAATCAGCGTTATTTTAACTTTAAAACAACACATTTGAAATTAAATCTCCCCTGTTCAATCTAATTTCTCATTTCCTTTATACCTGAATGGATGCTCATGTGATGCCTTAAGTCACTTGATCATAGGTGTATTCCTTTGGAAAAATCTACTACTGCTTCAACCATAAAGGATCAAATTTTAAAAACTTTAATTAAATTAAATCATTTATTCTCCTTCTCTGAATGTCTAAACCATTTTTAATAACACTGTAAGAATTCAATCTGAAGCTATTATCTACCATGGAAAATTTCTGTGTGAGATGATAATGTGTGGTAAGGTTATTAGTAGGTGAAATAAGCTATATATAGGTTCACAGAAAAGCAGATTTTAAAAAAAGCACTTTTAAAAGTGAAATTTCACACTTTTTGCTACGCTTTGTCTAAGACAAAACACATGCTACAATCCCAAAGCACTGGTCAGTGCAAATTGATGCACATTTTAACTAGAACAAGGCACTGGGTACCCATTAACTCCTCTTATTTTAATTTAGCAGTAAAAGCTTTCATTATAGCCATTAGACAAGAGAGAGACCTTTGGCATTAAAGTAAGAGAGAAAGCATATATAGAAATAAAATAAAAATTTAATTTACAGCACAGGGACTGGTAAATTCATATTAACAGAACCTAAAGACTTAGTTCTAAATAATTGAATCAGATTAATACGAATGGGAAATATATCAAAAAAACATACAAAAATCTGGAGGGAATTCATTTTAGAGCTCTGCAGATGGAGATGAACCCATGTTTAAATATATTTTTTTCCAGCTATGGCTTGAAGAAATAAACCAATGTTGCTTTCACAGCTCTTTGTATATTTTTGTAGCAATTAAAATTTCCCACTATTTCTTGTAATAATTGGTTGACAAAAAGGGCAGATAAATGTAAATGTTTGCAGGCACAATAACCTGTTCTTTTCTTCAATTTGAGAATACTCTTTTTTTTGTATTTTCTCAAATCTTAGCTTAAAAAAGAAAGTATTTTGGAGCAAACCTGGCCATTATTTTAGTGTCCGTTTAGAAGAATCATGAGTTTGTTACATTAGGTAATATGGGGGGGGAAGGGAGGGGAAGGAAGGAAAAATAATTAAGCATCCAATCCACATTAGAATGGAAAAAAGTCCCTCTGAAGCCTAGGCCAGAGCAAGTTAGGGTTTGTTGTTTTAATGTGATTCTTCTCCTGGATGCTCTGTGTAATTTTAACAGGAACAGGGTTTGGATAACAGGGCTTGGTAACAGTGTAGAGTGCTACATCTTCTTTGCTGTTTGCATGGTTTCTGCCTGGCCCCAGGATATAAAAGAGAAACATGCCAAGAGACAGAAGTGGCTGTCTATAAACCCCTCTTACCTATCCAGCCCGAACACCATCGCATGGGAAGTGGGGTACCAAGGCTCCTCAGAGGCTTCACACCATCCTGGAGCCCGCAAGGCTGTCCAAAGCTGGGGATGGCAGTGCTTTCCCAGACTCTAGTATGCACCCAAACACCAACATGTACTCACATGTCAGATGAGAGCATCAAACTCTGTTTCTGTCTTTCTCAGAAACGAGTTTTAATGAACCAAAAGTCAGCCTCAATGCAACTCTTAATTCTTCTTTCTGTGTCCACATAGTGCTATGTAGCATAAAGGGCTCCTGACCCATGATCCAGGCTCCTCAGACAATATTTTTATTCTGCTTATAAAAATAGCACCTGTAAAGAAGCCATAGTGAGCTCTGCTCATCTTGCTAGTTTAAGCTTTGCTATCAAGCAGGACACACCTATTGTGTGATTCTGATATGGCAGAATCTGCTAAGAAATTCATCCTTCCATCACATCCCTCCTTGAATTTCAGCTTACAATGTAAATATGAAGACAATACATATTCTAGCTCTGCAGAGATGCAGTTTTTGAAAAAATATCAACTCCGATTCCTGTAGCAAGAAGTCCATTTGCATACCGAGTGGGCTGAGCTGTCCTTCAGAGGGATCTGAAGGCCATTTTCCAAGCAATCGGGGATTTGTGGTGATCCTGCTGTGAAGTTCTCCATTTTGCTGTAGTCAACAAAGTCAGCAGGACTCTGTGAAGCACTGAGGCCCACCCGCACAGAACAGCTTGCGAGACTGGGGCCTGGGCACAAACAATAGCAGTTCGTTTGGCAAGCTTGAAAGACCTTCTTGTTGGCAGATTGAGGAAGCCCACGCTTCTGCTACTGCAGTGCCTCCGATCAGTATCAGAGAAGAGCATTAATCAAACATGCAATACCATTATTTTTCCAAATTGAGGTCTCAGGTCTGTGATAAGCGCTTCTCTTAACACAAAATTACATAAATATTATGCAACCACACTTCAAAACTGCTGTGTTGAGAAATCTGAATGACAATGGGTACTTTTTGGGAATAATGCTCCAGTCTTGCCCCTGTCTAGGCAGGAAAGACTGATCATGGTCATGGTGCTACATGCTGCATCAGTTAATTTATCTTTTTATCTGCTTTTGGCTCATAGCTCACCTACAACTTCATGAAAAATGACAGAGTGTAAACATCTTGCCATTTATGGGCCATGTGACAGACGCCCAGCACAGCAGGCCAGGGAGAAGCATCTGAGTCTTGCAAACTCTCCTCACTGCTAGACTTACTGATAGATGACAGAGCTCCATGGTCCTGACAAAGATGCTGCTGACCTCACTTCCAAGCATGCTAGATGGTTTGCAGCTTACAGCAGTGTGTCCAGGACACAAGAGACAAGAACCAAGCATGTTTTTAGCAGGAGATGGGTTGATTTATAAATATGGAATATGGTTCAGAAACAGTGAAATCTCCACAGAGAAATATTGTTTTGGAAATGTTTGTGATCGACAGGAACAGGAGATCTTTTTAAAATGTGTATCCATAGAATAGTAGATAATCCCCATCTTTTTCCCCACATACTACCTGTCTTCTGCTAGAAACTGTCTAATTAACCTGTTACAATACTTAATCTGGCCAATTAATAACAAATATTTGGAGAGGGGAGGCTTTTATAATGGGAACTTTGCCAGGGCAACAAAACACTTCCTACGACATTTCTTGCTATCTTCTGTTTTATTTTCTAACATTTTGTTTTCCTCCACACAGAACAAACACTCAACTTTTTTTCAGGTTTTAAAAAGGTAACAAAAATTAAGATAGCATGTGCTTTCCTTTTCAGTCTGCATTGTTTCTGGAAGCAAATAAATACAGTCTTCTTGCCTGTGAGGGAGAAATTCAGAAAAGTAGGACACACAAAATAAAAGGATCTCTGAGTCATACCTACATACACAGCAAACCCAGAAGTTCCTTACGACAACTTGGAGAAGTTGTTCATGTACAGCCCATGGTACATTCGCATCAGCATTTTAGTTCAAGCTAAGAATTGCTCAAAGATCACTGCTCTCCACACCGTGACGCAGCAACAGAGCACGTGAACCAGATTCCTTTGAGGTGAAGTATCCCCAGAGACAACCTCCAGAAGAACATCTAATGTACCCCAGCCACAAATGGGCTTTCAGTCCACAGGACCAGGCTAGAACCAGCCAAAAGGAAAACCCTTGAAAAGCTGTCATGTAGACAAGGTGCTCTCAGCACCATCTTTCGCCACAGATCCACTTCCAGCACTTGTTGCTGAGTTAAACATAACCAGTAAGTGCTGACAAGGTCAAGAGAAAGATTTGTGATGTGGGAAACTGAGGTCAGATCAGGTAAAACCTGCTTCCATCCCACCCAACAGTGAGATACAGTGATGGCCAGTTAGGATTTATGGTTGTTCCAGCCAAGGAACTGAGGCAAGGATAAATCCTAAATCTCAAGGCTGAGGAGCAGAGTTTGAAACCAGATTAAAGAAGTGGTGACCTTAATATTAGCTCATACAACCTTAAACAAAGTTTAAGGGGAGCCAATGAGACTCCAAAAGTTACACATACAAATTAAGCATTTTTGTAGTAAGAGGGATCCTGAGTCAGTACTGCAGCTGGCTCTATGACCTGAAAAGCAAGACAGAGGCAGAAGTTCTTTAGCTTGGGAAGAAGCCAGGAGAGCTGCAGGAGACAGATCTGTAGACACAGAGAGACTGAGAACACAGAAATGTGGACTTACTGCCTCAGGCAGATATTGATGCAATACTAAAGAACGAATGATTTTCTGTCCCCACAAAAATGAGCTTCAGTAAAGAGCAGTGTCTCCCATCTGCTCAAGTCCAGGGAAGACAAATTCCAACAGACATGCTGGATGCTCCATGATGCTCACATGGAGAGTGTCCAGTCAGGGACTGACTGCCCGGTTTCGCCAGCCACAACACCAACTACCTCTGCCACTGAGGAGCGGGTGCAGGGTCCTTCTGGAGCCAAGGGCGAGTGGGCTTCCCTCATTAAAACTCACACACCTCAGAGATGCCTTTGACTTACCTATCTGTCACTGGTCATTGTCTTTACAGTGACATCATTGCTGCAGTAAATAAAGAGTGAGTTTCTATCCCCCATAGGAGAGGTTTAGTCCTAGAAAAGCTGGGAAACATGCATCTCCCAAACTGGAGATAAGACTTGTCGTAGTGTTCCTCCTCTTTTTTATTTCTGAGTGTATTTAAATAGCAAGCATTTCTCTGAATGATGGCCAGACACAGAGAAGAAGAAACATCTATAGATCCAGCTTTGCCAGAAAATAATGATTCAGACTTTAAAATGAAAGGGGTGAAACCAAAATAATTGAAGGTCAATTCAAATAAATTCTGGATCCCACATGTCCAGATGTGGTGGGTTAGGCTAGCCAGTAGCTAAATGCCTGCTCAGTCACTCACTCACTCTCCCCCCTCAACAGACCATCAGGGAAATAAATGAGCTTAAATAGCTCCTGGGTCAAGAAAAAGATGAGGAGAGAATTTAACTGTTATTTCATGGGCAAAAGAGTCTCAGCTTAGGGAAAATTAATTTCATTTTTTGCCGATTAAACGTAGAGTGATAAAAAATAACCCCAAGATGCCACCATTTTGGTTGAGGCGCTCAGTTGTGCCCTGCAGTAAATAGATTGGAACCATCTGAAATTGTTTGTGTATAGTAGGGGGCAGCCACAGCCTTTCATCCCAAAGGTCACCCCTCCAGCCACCAGTGCCAGCACCTACACCAAACACACCATGTAAAACATTGCAGAGCATGAAGAGCCCCTTCCAACTGGTTGTAAACAGCATAGGGGTAACCAGGCAGGAGCTGCAAAAAGGGAATAGTTAGAGCCACAGCTTTCATTCCAGAATATACAATTACATATATCATTTCTTAATAACCAGGAATTCTACACAAATTATCATAGACACCTCTTTTATCTATATTCAGAAATAGATCCTTTAAATATGATGTTTCCAGATAAAGCTCTGCTTTCCTCAGAGATGTAGTGTTAGTTTTGCAGATTTCATTCTTGCATATTAAATCTAAGTTTCTTTCTATTTTCCACCTGGATGGCAGAGCATTTCCATATTTCATAACACAAGATTTAGAAGTTTCATCAAAGCAAATGCACCAGCTCAGTGGTTGTGAGACTTTTGCTGTACACAGAGTGTTAGGATCAAAATACTTCTGAAAAAGTCAGGAGAATCCACAAGATATTTTCATTCAGTTCAGGCAGGAAAGAACCTACTTGATGAATAAATATTCTTCAAATAACTCACTCTCAGCAGGAGAAGCAAATCTAGAAAAAAAATAAAGGAAATCAGACACTTTAAAAAGAAACTTATTCTGCCTCAAAGACCACTGAGTTCTGACTCAAGCAAAATCAAACTTCACATTAAACAAATTGTACCATTGATTTAGCCCAAAGTCTTGAGTTTTCCTGGCAAAAGAGCATGACAATAAACTGATCTCATACATCTGTTAGGCTGAGCCTTTCATGTAATGCATCAGAAGGTGTTTTTCAGCACATCCCATTCTGACAGCATTAATCAGCAAAGCCCCTATCAAGCCAGAAAATTTACAGAACAGATTTGCAGGATTATTATTAGACCAGAGGCCCTGACACAGCAAGAGCCTACCTACGGGAACTAAGTGCATGACAAGCTATATAAGGTGTTTTGCTGGGAGACTGTGATTTTTTACCGTACAAATGAAACAAAGAAAGGATTTCTGAAACATGGAAGACTGAATGTCAACTAAAATTAGGGTACTTCAAGACAGAACTGGAGGCCCTCAAAATACTATTTCACTATCATGGATTGTCAAGAAATTACTCTGTCAGTTTAAGATATATTTGCTATATTAAAATCCAGTACCATTACAAATTATGTGCCAAGTACAAACAAAAAATTAAGGCAAAGAAATTATATAAACTTTAAGATCATCTTAGTATATACCTCTTCACTGTTAAAGGACTTTTTAATACTAAACCTCTTCTCTGGCTTGCAAGTGTGACTTGATGTCAGTGAACTGATATGTCCTTATATTTACTACTCTTAGGTAAATTAATGTAAGAATTTGGACTACCTCTTCTACCACAGGAAACTCTAGTCTTATTTAGAGCAAGGCATCAGTTTTTGCCAGGTCAAAGATTTCAATTTACCCAAAATGAAGCCAGTTCCTGCATATTGATTGGTCTTCCTAGCTGAAAATTATCACTGATTATTTTGAGGGCAGAAGTGTTGATAGTTTCCTGCTATTACTGACCTAACTGAAATTAAGTGTAATTTTCTATTTATAGCAACTGAAAAATGGCTGGAGTGCTTTAGTGTTTCAAATCTTACAAAATAATAAATCCCAGTGTCACACTTTTGGTCAGTGGCATTTTTATTGAAGGCAATGGATTTGTTCAAAAGGAACTTCTGGAGGACTGATATTCCCTCAAAATATGCATATAATTTGTCAGTGATCTTAATTCGAAGTTCTTAAGAATTCGGTGTTCCTCCATATGTGAATCTTAAGCACTTTCACATGGCATGGTGTGGTGAGAGGGAGGAGGAGGAGGAGGATTTTGAAAAGACTCAGTGATGGTAGCTTGAGATCCACAGGGAAGTACAAGCCCCCAGCCCCTGCTTGTCCAGAAAAGCTCAGTCCATGCACCAAATCCATGGTGCCTGGTCCAACTCTCTCCAATTATTTCCTTTTCTCAACCACAAGATACAGGTCCCCTGTTCAGCTGCTCCTCAGAGAAGCCAAGCGCTGACCTGGCACAAATCCTGACCAGTAGGGATTTCTCTAATAAAAATCTGGAGCACCTCAATGGGGTAAAGAGAGGGAGAACTGCACAGTTATAGCTCAGGTTCAATTGACTGAATGAGTACAAGCTTTATGTTCACAGAGCTGTCAATCTGATCTTTTTCACAGATCACTTTTTTCTATCTTAAGAATTCGCATGTCCTTGCTAGACCAAATTGTGTCTCTCCTCAAGTTAAATGGGATCAAATTCATCAGTAAAGTCAACCAGAAACAGACTCTGTTACCCTTTTCATTTGCTTTCAAATTGTGGAAAACAGAAATGGAGGCAAGAACAAATAGCTGAAAATTCAAACTCCCTCTGTCGGGACCTTCTGTCAGCAACACCATGAAGGATTTAGGCATATCACATCTGTAGCCTTTGGGAATGTGCTGAGCTTAAGCTGTAATCATAAGCTGGGTTAACTGATTTGGATGGGTAATGCTCAGTACAGTCAGTGCAGCACTGTTGCTGGAGGTTTATGCCTCCTGGAAGTCTGGACCATTGCCTGTTTGTCAGTGAAGGAGGTCCAGGCTATAAAATAGGAACAGTTGACTAGAAAAAGGTTATTGATAATAAGTACTAAAGCCTGCCTAAAGCAGGTAAAACAGTAAGGTGCAGCAGAAAACATTCATCTGACCAGAATAAGCATTCAGCAAGACAAACTACTATCCATATCCATTTACTCTTGATACTGTTTTAAACTAAAATAACACTTCAAAGTATAAAGACCAGAAACACGCAGTAGGAATTTCTCTTTTAAGGAAGCATTTTTTTTTCCTCTGTTAGGTTTCTTACCTTCAAGAGGATGAATAACTTGTGCCTGTGCCTGTTACAGCCCTTAAAGTTCTAGGTAACACATCTTTTTTTCCCAGAAAAAAAGAAAGTATTCTAATGCAGTGCTTGCTTCTTAGACATGAGTGATTCAGCCTAAATCTGTAAGAAATAAATGCAAACCATAAGATGCTGCCAAGGAAAAGCAATGAAAAATGTCCAATCTTGCCACAAAATTTGGAGTCAAAATCATTGTGTGACCACCTGAAATTTCCACCTCTAATGAGACAGTTGAGAGAACACAATATGACACAGGGGGAAATGCTTTAATCAGTGCAGAATTCATTTTAATCAATAGAAAGCTATTTTTTCCATTTTACAGTCAGAATGTACATATAAAATCACACCACCAGCAACTTTCATTTGTGCACTTTCTGTGGCTGAGTTTGAGCATTTTTGCCTTCTATCTAAAATGAGAATTACAGCTAAGATTTTCCTCAAGACATTTAAAGGAATTAAGGTCTACATTCCTGTTAGACAGCAGCATGATGTGGATCTCTGCATTATCCAGGTAACTCCGAAAGTCCCATTAGCTTCTGTTGACTCTACTACGGTAATGCTGGAGCCTTAGGAGAGGACATCTCAAGATGTCGCCCATTATTTAGCACAGAGGCTGAACATATGCCTCCATTGTCCGTGCTTGTCCCAGTTGCTCCTTTTCTAGGGCTGATCATCTGCAGCAAAGGGGGAAAATGCCTGTAGTCAGACCAGATTTCTGAAGCTGGGGAGCATCTACATTACGCAGACAGTAGATTCCCTTGGAGACCTTCACAGGAATTCTTGTCACAGACAAGGCAGGAAACTTGTCACTTGCTCCAAGATTGCTTCACTGTGCACCTGGCATTTCAAAACAAATTCAGTGCTCAGGTTCATTAGACTGGATCCCACACACTGTTTCTTTGGTTTGGTTGTTTTCTTTTCCTCTTGTTTTGGGCAGTGTTGCAGAGAACCCTCTTTGGAGACCAACTTTCCAGAGTTAGGCATGATTTCAGTCGTGGGACTGCTAGGGCTCAATGAAATAAAACAAACAGATGTTTCAAGTTTTGAAAGGAGTGTAACAGCATAAATAAGAGAGTAATAACACTGAAAAAAATCTAGCTTAATCTAAATATTACTAGTCAGCTTTTCATACTACATATTACCAGATCATTTTTCTCAAAGTCTAGTTGAAAAATCTAATTCTCAAATTTATCTGTTTTATTTTTTAGAACCCAAAATGATGCTGGGTGAACAAATATCTTTAGGGCACATCTATATTTATACTTTTACTCAAAACTGACTCTTTGCCTAGCACAACATACATGCCAGTTTAGATCATGAGGTTTAAGAGTAAGATCCTTCTTTTTGGTTTTCCTCCATTCAATGCTCAACAAAATTGTCAATTATTTGTAGGTGTTTCCTAAGACCCAGTATCTAGGTAAAGAAAACTCAGGGCTTGAAGATAGCAGCTAACCTAAACTTCATTTTGTCATTTATTCTAATCATATTGTTGACCTTGGAGGCCATGTATTTTGGTGTTTAAACACCTCTAATACCTTCAAGGCTTGTGTGAAGGAAGCCCTTGGAGCACACCAGTGACCAAAGGCTCTATCCTCAGTACAACCAGGTACAAGACATACTAGTGAAAATTATTTGGCACAGGTTCTTTATTACAAAAAGACCATCAAATTTGGAAAAAAAATAATATATACTTGGAAAAACCACTCATTTGCATATGTATTCAGATGTTGAGTGGGGCTTGCAAAGTCTCCTTTTTGAGTGATGGACCCTTGGAATAGCACTAATGAAAACACTTCTGTTCTATATTTCCTGTGTGTACTTTAATTTCATTTATGAAAATGAAGGCTTGATTGTGTATTTTCCTCCACCATTTGGTAGCCTGCCATCAAAACTCTAAGTGACATGATACACAATAGATTTATGCACCATGAAGCAGACACAGCAGGGGTCTGGAGTATTTGTGTTTTATTTCCAGTTAAACAATACACAGGGGGCTGTCACACTAACAAGGTATATGATGATTGACGTGCTCAGCCACTCTGAGACCTTTACTCTGATACAACTGAAATCTCAATAAACAGGAAATTTATACTTGAACAGCTGTTTATTTTGAAATGCTGTGCTCTATCCGCATCCTTTTCTGAACAGTACATTTGCTTCATTCCTATTTAATTGAAAAAAAAATCATTTGTTCAAGTTGAGTCATAGTTGTACAAATTAAAGCTTTTAAAGTTAGGTTTTGCTTTGTTCTTTTCACACTTCTCTCTATCATGTAATTTGCCCTTTTGATATACGCAGTTTGCAGACGAGCCTTAGCAATGCAACTCCGAGCTCTGTAACACTGCAACTGTCTTTTATTGGAGGCATCATAACACAAAAACATGAATATGGCCATACTGTTGTAGAAAATCCACAGAATAATTTAACAATCACATTACTTTATCAGCATAATAAATGTCAGGCTCATAGCCCCATAATGGTGTCTATGGTCCTCTATCTCATACAAGAATCATAAGAGAAATTCTCTGCAATGATCATCCCTGAATCTTGGTTGTATGAGTTTCAGGTGCAGCAATGCTGCCTGCAGCCCTCTCCAAACTGCTCTAGGACAGACTGTGGGACGTGTAAGCTCAGGCTCTCCCACTCTTACATGCTGCATGAACAACCATCAGTAGAAATTAGAAATAAACAATTATACATCTAAAGTACAGCAACAATTTCATATTTTAGCTGTGAGAAATGTTTGATCCAACTAACTAACTTTTATAGTCAAATTTGGAAACATGAAGTCCTGTTTTGTAAGTATTAGTTTTCAAGCAGTACAATTTTAATTCCTTAGACAGTAGGGATAGACTTCTTGCTACTGGATCACACAACAGTTTGGCTGAGTTTGGAAGGCACCAAATGTTTGTTCTATATTGAAGGCTTTGATCCATCTTAAAGCTGATGTCCTGGGCTAGAAATGATGAAGGATATCCATTGTGAGAGCTACCATGATCTTTTTGGAAAAGGATGTTTACACAACTTCAGCACATGGAGCAGGAGCCAGTCTCCACACCACAAAAGATTGACTCAAGCTGTACATGCACCCTTTGCTGTTTCACTAAATATAGTGGGCTTTAAAACTTGAAAGTTCTGTCATGTTACTGTGCCCACACAATTTAGCCAAACAATTGGACTCTATGAGAAATGACCACCCTGCTCATACTATTGAGCATCTGGCAAGTGAGGAGGCACAGGGCAAAATCCTCAGCCATGGCAAATCAATACTCCTTGATTCATATCAGCTGAAGCTCTGGTAGCACAAGTGTCTGAGTAAAGCTGCCGCACTAGACAAAGTGGAGAGACATTTGCCATTCTTGCACCGTATAATGAGGCCCAGCAGTCAGCTTCTCATCTCCTAAAATTCTTTGAATCCAAACAGGCTCCTGCACAAAGAGTCCAGGTTTGTTTGTCTGAGCAGTGACCTCTCTCTTGTATCTTTGAATTTACATTAGAATACATGGGTAAGAAATCATTTCTGTCATGTGTGATGCACAACATACATTGAAATTCACTGGCAGCAATTGAAAAAATTTACCTGCAACAGGCAACTGAGCTAAGCCTTGTGGGTGAGCTCTCCTGGGTATAGACATGTAGGTCTGTATCACCCAACACTCAGCTGGAAAAGATTGACTACTGTCTGGTTCTATACCAACAAAAACTGGAGAGAGGGAGGCATGAAGAAAATTAGGGAAGGTAGAGCTGGGTGCACAAACTGTCCTCTTTACAATCTGCCGAAGCTTTAGCCCATTGATTTTTGTCCTGGTATTGGATGTTTCTATTAACGGAGGGACACTCAGCACAGAATATAAAACTCCACTAACAGCAGGAAATTTTACATTGGACAGCACTGACCATGCCTGTAAGCTGTTTTTTGCTTACTTAACTATTTGTCTTACCATAATGTTGCTTACATTTTACTTTGATAACAAAATGCAAGTGGGAGTTTAAAGGCAGTGCTTAATATCTTGTCCGTGTTAGCCACATAACACATCCTGTTCTTCTTCAGACAGGCTGCAGATAAACAAGGTGCTTTTCCTTAAACACATTTTGCCACACAAAATGAGCAATATACAGGCAATCTACAATGGTTGTGAATAAGCAGCAGAAATTCCCTCACATTTTGCTGGGAGGACAACCTTATCTTCTCTAATTTTTATGATGGTGTTTTCTTTTAACATCTCCCTATCTTTCAAGGTGGCCAGTGGAGGGAGTTGGCAGCACATTCCCCCTTTCCATGATCAAGCTGCCCTTTCGATGCTCCCAGTCCATAACAGAGATTCTAATATTCATCAACGTTCTGCACAGGCAGCTTTGTTGCCTGAGGCACAAAATTAGGTTTGGTTTGTCTTGCAGTCAAGCATATATTCGTGATCCACAATTCACTTCAAAGGCCATAGCCAAACTAGCAGCAGCAGATTCAGGAGCTGTCGTGATTAAATCAGTCGCAAAGACAAAAGAAACCAGAAACCAGCTTACTCCTTGCTAAAGGAGCAACAAGAAATAAGTAGCTGTAGATTGGGATGTCCCAAGGTCTCTGTGTCTGTATCAGTACTGGTAAATTAAACTGTGACCAAGCACTTACCCCCTTTGCCTACACTTCATTTCCCTCCAGCGAGGCAGCCTCAGAGAGGTGCATCCTCCTCCTGTGCTCTTTCCCATCCCTCCCTCGACACCTGCGACTGCCCTGCTCCCAGCTCTGCAGCCCTCCTGAGGCTGTGCCTACAATCCCCACAACTGAGGCATGGTCCAGCTCCTGCGGGGCTGGGAGATGGTGGGGAGCCGTGCCCTGGAGAGCAGGAGAGCTGTGGGATCACACCCCCCACATCTCTGGGGCCATCACAAGGAGAACAGCTTGATAGGGCAGAGCCTCAAGGTAAGTAACGACTGGGATACAGATCAGTGCTGCTCCATGTTTTCAGGTTCTGCATCCATATTCACAGGAACAGCTGTGCTGTATTTTATAGTTGCGCTGAAAACTTTAGCCCACTGAGAGAGACCCTTAGGGCTTCTCCTTTGCTTTTCCTGTTTTCCACACAAAAAGCCAAAAAAGATCTATTTTATTTCGTTTATCGCCTGAATAGCAGGGGACGAAAAATAGCCTGGAAACCTGTACTTGGTTTTGTCAGATGAATGAGGTATTTGCTCTCATCAAAACTCAGGAATACTCATCCTCACCTTCCTGTGAGCCCCTGTCTTAAAACTAGGAAAAACATCTTCCAGATTTCTTCCCAGAGGTGTGGGGAAGGAAGGATCTTTTCTTCTTTTTCTATACTTGCATTGCCAAAGCTAACGTCAAGGAAAATTATTTTATGTGCTTGCAATTTCTTTGGACAGATATATGAAGTCTGACTTGCCTGACTTGCCTTTGAGTTCTGAACAAATTGTTCCCTACGTCACTTTCCATTATGAATATCTTGGGATGTTTGTTTGGTTTCTCCCTGGCTTCAAAATTAAAAAAAATAATATGAAAGGAAAAGCATAGTTGTTCAAGCCATCCTTTAATCAACACTACACAAAAATTGCTTCCCTAGGTAATTTAAATAGCAGCACTGCAATTCTTATATACCTTTAGATACTGAATTTAATCAAATAAAATCTAGTTAGTGTGGAAAAATACTTCCAAAGTAGTCTTTAATGACTGGGGACTTACCAGAAAATCTTTGGGAATACACAAATGCAACAAAACACATTATTTCAAGAAACACAGTCTTAGGAGAGCCACCCAAACTCAGAGTTGTTCATGTACTAACAAATGCTACACAGTCTTGTCATCTTCAGGGAAAATCAGCCTTCAGGTCCTGGTCTGAGTAACACCCCTGTTTCAGTGTAGCACAAGTGTCTGAGTAAAGCTGCCGCACTAGACAAAGTGGAGAGACATTTGCCATTCTTGCACCGTATAATGAGGCCCAGCAGTCAGCTTCTCATCTCCTAAAATTCTTTGAATCCAAACAGGCTCCTGCACAAAGAGTCCAGGTTTGTTTGTCTGAGCAGTGACCTCTCTCTTGTATCTTTGAATTTACATTAGAATACATGGGTAAGAAATCATTTCTGTCATGTGAGATGCACAACATACATTGAAATTCACTGGCAGCAATTGAAAAAATTTACCTGCAACAGGCAACTGAGCTAAGCCTTGTGGGTGAGCTCTCCTGGGTATAGACATGTAGGTCTGTATCACCCAACACTCAGCTGGAAAAGATTGACTACTGTCTGGTTCTATACCAACAAAAACTGGAGAGAGGGAGGCATGAAGAAAATTAGGGAAGGTAGAGCTGGGTGCACAAACTGTCCTCTTTACAATCTGCCGAAGCTTTAGCCCATTGATTTTTGTCCTGGTATTGGATGTTTCTATTAACGGAGGGACACTCAGCACAGAATATAAAACTCCACTAACAGCAGGAAATTTTACATTGGACAGCACTGACCATGCCTGTAAGCTGTTTTTTGCTTACTTAACTATTTGTCTTACCATAATGTTGCTTACATTTTACTTTGATAACAAAATGCAAGTGGGAGTTTAAAGGCAGTGCTTAATATCTTGTCCGTGTTAGCCACATAACACATCCTGTTCTTCTTCAGACAGGCTGCAGATAAACAAGGTGCTTTTCCTTAAACACATTTTGCCACACAAAATGAGCAATATACAGGCAATCTACAATGGTTGTGAATAAGCAGCAGAAATTCCCTCACATTTTGCTGGGAGGACAACCTTATCTTCTCTAATTTTTATGATGGTGTTTTCTTTTAACATCTCCCTATCTTTCAAGGTGGCCAGTGGAGGGAGTTGGCAGCACATTCCCCCTTTCCATGATCAAGCTGCCCTTTCGATGCTCCCAGTCCATAACAGAGATTCTAATATTCATCAACGTTCTGCACAGGCAGCTTTGTTGCCTGAGGCACAAAATTAGGTTTGGTTTGTCTTGCAGTCAAGCATATATTCGTGATCCACAATTCACTTCAAAGGCCATAGCCAAACTAGCAGCAGCAGATTCAGGAGCTGTCGTGATTAAATCAGTCGCAAAGACAAAAGAAACCGGAAACCAGCTTACTCCTTGCTAAAGGAGCAACAAGAAATAAGTAGCTGTAGATTGGGATGTCCCAAGGTCTCTGTGTCTGTATCAGTACTGGTAAATTAAACTGTGACCAAGCACTTACCCCCTTTGCCTACACTTCATTTCCCTCCAGCGAGGCAGCCTCAGAGAGGTGCATCCTCCTCCTGTGCTCTTTCCCATCCCTCCCTCGACACCTGCGACTGCCCTGCTCCCAGCTCTGCAGCCCTCCTGAGGCTGTGCCTACAGTCCCCACAACTGAGGCATGGTCCAGCTCCTGTGGGGCTGGGAGATGGTGGGGAGCCGTGCCCTGGAGAGCAGGAGAGCTGTGGGATCACACCCCCCACATCTCTGGGGCCATCACAAGGAGAACAGCTTGATAGGGCAGAGCCTCAAGGTAAGTAACGACTGGGATACAGATCAGTGCTGCTCCATGTTTTCAGGTTCTGCATCCATATTCACAGGAACAGCTGTGCTGTATTTTATAGTTGCGCTGAAAACTTTAGCCCACTGAGAGAGACCCTTAGGGCTTCTCCTTTGCTTTTCCTGTTTTCCACACAAAAAGCCAAAAAAGAGCTATTTTATTTCGTTTATCGCCTGAATAGCAGGGGACGAAAAATAGCCTGGAAACCTGTACTTGGTTTTGTCAGATGAATGAGGTATTTGCTCTCATCAAAACTCAGGAATACTCATCCTCACCTTCCTGTGAGCCCCTGTCTTAAAACTAGGAAAAACATCTTCCAGATTTCTTCCCAGAGGTGTGGGGAAGGAAGGATCTTTTCTTCTTTTTCTATACTTGCATTGCCAAAGCTAACGTCAAGGAAAATTATTTTATGTGCTTGCAATTTCTTTGGACAGATATATGAAGTCTGACTTGCCTGACTTGCCTTTGAGTTCTGAACAAATTGTTCCCTACGTCACTTTCCATTATGAATATCTTGGGATGTTTGTTTGGTTTCTCCCTGGCTTCAAAATTAAAAAAAATAATATGAAAGGAAAAGCATAGTTGTTCAAGCCATCCTTTAATCAACACTACACAAAAATTGCTTCCCTAGGTAATTTAAATAGCAGCACTGCAATTCTTATATACCTTTAGATACTGAATTTAATCAAATAAAATCTAGTTAGTGTGGAAAAATACTTCCAAAGTAGTCTTTAATGACTGGGGACTTACCAGAAAATCTTTGGGAATACACAAATGCAACAAAACACGTTATTTCAAGAAACACAGTCTTAGGAGAGCCACCCAAACTCAGAGTTGTTCATGTACTAACAAATGCTACACAGTCTTGTCATCTTCAGGGAAAATCAGCCTTCAGGTCCTGGTCTGAGTAACACCCCTGTTTCAGTAGGGTGCAGCCACAAACACTCAGATCCCACTGAAGTCAACAGCACTCAAATTATTTCGGCCTGTGGGTATGTGACTCAGTGCTTTCCTGAACAGGTGTGAATTTCATTTGTGTTTAAAAGCATTGGGTGAGAGAGGGTTTGAATGAACACTGTCAGCTCAGTCAGCAGCCTCTGTGAACCAAACAGCAGCATCAGTTTTTAAGAATTCCCTGTCCTGTAAAATCCTCACAAATGTTGAAGAAAAAAAGAAGTGGTGTTTAACTCTGCTGATATAAAGCATTCACCTTTATGTTATACTCTGGGAAAGCATAAAACATATCTTTCACCCAAGGCCTCCTTTGATTCCCCTTTAAAAATTGTGAATTCTATAATTATTAATTTTCCTTCTTATTTTTATATTTGTGTCCTGTTGAATTCCAAATGTCTGAACAAATACATTTTTATCTTTTAAGCACAACAGACATGTAATGGAGCAAAGGTCCTGCCACTAAAACTTGTCTCTGCATGTCAAGGTAACTGCTAAAACATTTCTAGATATCAAACTGATTCAGACATCTTTGAACTGTCCCTATTCAGTAATTAGGTATTGTTGTGCTACTTTACAAATGGGAAGTGAAGGCCAAGGATCCCATTCAATGAACTGGATGTCTCAATGATTTACCCCAGCCGTCACAGAAAAACAGTACAGAGCAGGGACTTAGGGTCCTATTTCTGGCAGGAGTCTAACCCCTTCACATCAACTGCTCAGGGAAGTGAGCGGTGTATTTATATTTAGTCCACACTAATCTAAATTTACCTCACAACCTCCTAACTCTGGGAGCCTACATATAGTTTAAGAGTCTGTCACAAAGATTATCTGAAACCTCATTCACTTTTTCATAGATAAAGCTCTCCTAGCGGGTGCGGCTTTGACAAAAAGCAGGCAAGAATTTCAGATATGCTTTCCCAAGTGTTAGTAAAAGATGCTTGAAGTTTTGCTACCAGAAGGAAGACCGGCTTGCAATCGCTTCAGAGTTGCAAATCAGGAGCAATCTCATTACACCTGGTGTCACTGTTCTTGCTCCTATCAGTGGGGTGACAGAGGTGCAAAATCAATGTGAGTCCAGACTTAGACCTGTCCCTTTCTCTAGTAACCCTCAGAAATGGATCGCAATGCAGTTGCAGATGAACTCTCCTGTGATGCAGTGGATATGAAAGTGTAAGGCCAACAAGCTTTATAGGCTGGAAAAATTACAAGGCTGAGGTTCTCAAGTGGTAATGTTTTGTCCAGACTGAGACGTGTCCAGAGCTCCAGAGAATGATGAGTTCCTCTCTTATGAATAAAAACATCTACATCAAAATTCACAGATGGAAGATCCCAAAATCAAAATAATTTCCAAATGTCTTGGTCACAATATAACTTCTTGCTCGGTTCTCTTCTTAAGCCTGAGAACTGTATCTCTTTTTGTGTGCGTGCGTGGACAGATTTGTGTTTGGATATAATGCCCAATTCTGTTCAGTCTAATCAGCATATACCAAGTAATAATTCCATGAGAACAGTTAGAACAGCCTTGCTCTTTGTATTTTAGAAATGCTTTTTCTCATGTACTTAGACAGTTGGTCACTTCGCTTCAAGTCATTGCCTGAGGGTCTTTTTTATACCATGAGACTATCGATCAATGCAGTGATGGTATTGGCCATGGTAAAGCACTTATCAGGGAGGATCACGTAGAAGTTCTTCTTCCAGCCTATTCAGACAGAAGAAAAACTAAATATAAACTGAGCTTTTTAAGTCTCCATTGAATGTTTGTCCAAGTGTGAGGAGAAAATTCAGGTCAATTCGCCTATCTCTCAAGCACTCCTTAGAGTTCATTAAAATTGAAAAAAATAACCTTCTAATAGATATAACCATCACTTAGAAAGGACAAAAGTGCCCTTATAAGCTAATAAATCTGTAAAACATCACATAGGGAATCACAGACTCTCTGCTCCTCTTAGCTTGTTTCCTAGAGATGGCTAGCCATAGGAAATAAATAGAAAAAATGGAATTAATCTGTTGCTATATTTTACCCACAAGCTTATTTACTCTAATATTTTCTTACTGCAGGAGCTGTAAAATCAAGAAGTTTATGGCTTGTATGAAGCTCAATAAGAATGATGATTCATCTCTAGAGCAAATATTTGGACATTAAGAGAAAAAAAAAAGGAAGATTCAAGAAATGATGCCTGCCTTAATATAGATTCTTTTGTGAAGAGTACTGTCCCTACCTCCATCACCAACTGACTCAGCTCACCTTTTCACTCTGAGCAATCAACAGACCACTCGCTCTTTTTCCAAATTTTCCTGACACATGTAATGTATAGTGTTGTAAGGCTTCTTCACATAGGTTAATTAAATTTTCCTTGGTCTACAGTCTGGCACTGAGACCTACAGGCATGGACTAGCCCTGTCCATGCTTTTAAACTCCTAGTCTCCAAGAGGCCAAACTGCCTTTGGGGAGTTACTAGCTCCTGAATCACCCTGAGCTGGCTGCGAGCTTTTCTTTTCTGTGTGTCACAAGTGTGCCATTCGTGGGCTGTTGCAGTAATAACAGTACAGACAACCAGGTGCCTGTGCCCTGGAGCCTTCCCTGTCACCACTTAATTTCCTGGCATAGATGTAGCCATTTGCCTCAGTCCAGCATTGCCCAAGTTCATCATCTTTTCATGCCTCTGAAAATCAGAGAAGTTTTCCGACAGCTAACTCTGTACTCTACAGTACCTTCATCTCTTTGTGCTTCTGCTGACACTCCCTAAGTTTAAAAGTTATTAAGGATTTTTTGAATAAGAACAACACTGAAAAAGAGACATCACAGTTCACAGATCTGACACCATGCTTCCAGTTTACACAGCTTTCTGCCCATGAAAAAGGGGCGAGCAGTGCTATACATGGGATTTATTTCTCAGCTGCAGTAATATTGAATTATCAAACAACCCTCCAGAAATAAGGATCACACCCACAAGAAGTCTTAACAACTGTTGTGAGAAAGCTGGAAAAATAAACATCAAAGTAAGGCACCTTATTTAAACCTCTAATAAAGCTGAAAAGCAGTTTTGGAAAGAAATGTCTAGATTATGAGAAAGCATTAGATGACTAAGGACATCCTTTCCAATGGAAGTGAAATCTCATGCTTTTAATGGAGGAAATAAACCTCTTTTAATTAGAAAATGACAGTGACACTCGTTATAGATAAAGTGTCTGGCTTAGCAAGTAATTTGTTGCTCCTGCATCATCAGATCAATAGATTCAAAACAAAAATGTACTTCAGGCTTTTCCAGGATCACAGCAAAAATTTCTAACCTGCTGAGAAATCATGTAACTCCTACTTTTAGCTAGGTATATTTGAGATGATTGCATATAGATAGATACAGAGATAGAGATATATACTACATGTAGGCAATATAGATGTGCATGTGTATCTGAGGTGCTAAATATTTATTCTGCTTTATCGTCTACATGCAGCTCAATGAACAAAAATTTTTTAAAAAATATATACCTAGTTCAGTGTTGACCTTCATCATTTTTGCTCCAGCATTCATAAGAACTCTATTCAGAGTTTTCTTCAGTACACATTTTCCTATTAATTCACAGTAGCTATTGATGCAGGAAGCACTTAGTAATTTCTTACTCATTGACTCATTATTTAAGCTAATACATTGTTTAGTAAGCTTAATATTTTTAAGTTCTAAGGAGCTCTCTCTTTCCAGCTGTCATAGAATCATAGAACATTTTTCCTCACCTATGCTCCATATCTTGGAGTACTGTGTTAATAGTACACCTAATTCCTTTTGCCATAAATCAGCTTTGCATTTCCATTTGATTTGCTGGACAGCTTTGAAGATTTATCTCTCTGGCTTGACAAATGACCATCAATCATCTGTCTCCTCAGTTTACCTTGTTCCTATGTCCAGATCACAAGTACAGATACCCCCTTCTTCTGCTCTTCTGCTCTGCTCCCTCTTTCTCTCTCCTCTCTTATCATATGCTCATGAAGTTCTCCAGACCTTGTGTCTCCCCACTCACACATATTTTTCCCACCTTCCCACTGCAAGGTATGTCTCCCTCCTGTTTCCTCTCTTCCTCCTCTTCCCAGCCTGGGCAACGCCCTCCACTCTGAATTGCTTCCTTTCTCTTCCCTTTCTCCTTCAGTTCCTCAGTTCTGCTACATCCCTACTCACAAAAACCTCTATGCTTCTATACTTCAACCTAATTCCATGTTTCCTGAGCTTACCACCACCCTCAATTAGTCCTTCAGTCATCTTTTCCTTTTCCTTTTCCTTTTCCTTTTCCTTTTCCTTTTCCTTTTCCTTTTCCTTTTCCTTTTTTCTTTCCTTTTCCTTTTCCTTTTCCTTTTCCTTTTCCTTTTCCTTTTCCTTTTCCTTTTCCTTTTCCTTTTCCTTTTGAAATCTCTTTCCCTTCTGGGGGATGTGCAGGACATATATTCTGCAATATTCATTCTAAGCAGACAAGTATCTTATCTGCTTCTTTCAAGCTTGTCTTTTAATCTCACTGGCACTCTTCCACTCTCTCTTTAGTATCTCTATTTCTCAATTTCCTCAAGATGCTCCACCTCACAATATAAATGTTCTTTTAAAAATAAACCATCTTTGACTCCACTCTCCTCTCTACCAATCATCCCGCCCACCTTTTTTGTCTGCAAATGTATTCTGGCGCTCTTCCAATCAAGCTCAGTCTTAAGCCTTCTTCTTTTTTTTTCTAACTTCTTCCCTTTGCCCTCCAGTGAAGAAGACACATTTTCACCAAAGTAGCTCATAAATCATTCCTCCGAAAGCCCAGAACTGACACCCCTTGTCACCCTCTCCAATCTGCCTGCAAGACTGTTCTTCTTGCAAAGCTGCTGTCCATGGACTTTGATTCATATGTCTTGATTCTCCCCTTTTCCCTCTAACCACACACCAGTGTACATTTCAAAGGATTTTTCTCATTCTCCCCTTCAGTTTTCCACAGAAGCCTTCTACACCTGGGCTCTGTTTCTGTTTCTTTTCATGTTGTCTCCAGATAATTCATTTACAGATAATTATGCAAATAATCAAATTCCAGATAATCTCATCTGCAAAATAAATAAATAAAGTACCTGCTCCGTGCTTCAGCCATCTGCTTAAGAGTGGCACAGTCAGTGTAGGGCTCTTCATCTTTCCCTCTGACATGTTCCCCTTTTTCTGTCACTATGGAAATACCACTATCTTACCTCTTCTGCAGCTCCTCAGGTCCATGGCCTTGGCACTGCCTTTAGCTGAATTTCCAATTGAGCCTTACTCCATCTTTTTACTTTACAGTTATAAGTGATACGCTTTTATTCTCATTCATAACGTAAAACACTCCTCCAGGCTCTCACCATCTCCCCTCTCGACTAACATCATTTTCTACAAATTTGTCAAATATAACATTGCTACCTATTTCCATTCATAACATTACAGTGAAGAAAACTTTCCTAGCCTTTTGCTCCGAGCATGTGATTTCACTTTTCACAGCCTTCCCCCTTTTCATTCACACCAAACATCAGCTTCTTGTCTTCATTCTTCACAGCTTGTCTCCGCAGTATTTATCATCTTTCATGTACTAAAAGTGACAGTAACATTTAACACACGTTCCCACAGCACACTTGGCAGGAACAGGCATTCAGGGCCAAAAGCAGAGGAGAGGTGAATTAACATCCTCTGCGTGAAGCCAGTGGGATGTGCGCAAGCGCCAAGAGAGCTACTTATCCTGTCTTTTCTGGTACGGAAGGGAATTTACTCATCTGTAGCCTGGGGAGCAAAAGGAAGTTTAATTCATATAGAATAAAGCAGGACAAGGCAACCCTTCTGAATCAGCCCCTCAGAAGGCAGTAGTGAGTGGTGAAGACTGAGTTCAGGAGCCAGAGGCAAAGAGCCACTGGGCTGACTTTGGCAGCCTTGTTCTGTGCCCAGTGATAAAATACCCATCAGAAGAATCCCTAAAAATCTAAAGATTAATATGACTGACACTCAAAGATGTGTTGGTAGCAGAGAGCTCAGGTGCAGGGCTCCATGATGGACTATGCCAAACAATCTCCAAATATTTGAATGCATCACCTCTGTACAGCTAGCAGGCAATTTTTATACAGAGTCAGAGCTGAGTCAATGCCTACAACAGAAAAGGTCTTGCAAAAAATATTCTCCAAAGCAGTTAGTATGTGAGCTTCCTAGTCTTTCTTTCGAACTGTCCTCCTGAAAGTATTCACAAAAGGCAGCCACCATGCATGAGGCAGCTGAAAGAAAAAGGCTCTTTACATCCCAACCCATTAGAGCCAAACTGTGCTGTGCATGCAGCTTGTCCATTCATTCATCCCTACTTTCTCAGATCAGTGCTGTTCACCTGCCTGGGCTTCAATCTCTGCGGCACATCTGGGGCAACTTTAGGGTCCAGTTTTGAGAGCACCTTTCCCTCATCTGAACATGAACCTTTTATACTGATAAATGACAGCATTTGAGACTTAAGGGACTTAATCTGTAGATGCATGCAGATACAAAAAATTATGAGAGCTAAATTCTCTCATTTGACCTTGAAAATTTTCTAGCAGCAATTCTGAATTGATTTCCCATTCATTTGCCTATTAATAGCGAATTGTCTAGGCATTTGGCTTAGAAAGTCTTATACTCAGAAGCAGGCATTTTGTCCAAATAAGGACAAAGTTTTGCCCTGCTTCTGTTGTAATGGGAATGGTTTTCATTAAGTTTATTTCTTTCTGCTATGTATAATTTTGCCATATGAGAGAATAGACGAAAACTAGGATTGTCCTTATGGTATCCAAAGGGCCATGCTTTTCAAGCCACTCTACTCCTGTAAACCCTAGGTGCAATCAGAAAATCAGATCAAGATGCTTATAAATTCATACTTGTTAAAAAGAAGAACGTGAACAAATGTCCCTGACTACGCCTTCACAGAAAGCTAAGGCTGCTTTGCAGCTTCAAAAGGTGCACCCTGTTGACTACTCCCAAAATCTGGGGTGCAGCCTGCAGCTCTGGCCAGCTGTGCCCATGAACAAAGCCAGGCTCCAGGCACCTCGGCTCCCGCAGGGTGGACGAGACCAGACCCTGCCTCCCCATTTCTGCCGGGTGATAAGTGAGGCCGCCTGCAAACAGTGGGACTTCACACCAGCTGAATCCCCCTTCTGCAACAATATCACGCACACTCCTGTTTTCTGAACTCTTGCTGGTTTGAAACACTGTGGTTTTAGTTCTCTCTTCTACTTTACAGGATAACCAGGAAGATTTATCAGCAGTTTAATACAGAGAGAAAAAGGGCAGGGGCAGTGGGCTGTCAATGTTAGACAAGAGCACATCCCCCACCAGCACAGTGCCTTCAGAAATAAAATGGAGAGCTTCCCTGCAAAGATCCCTACAGCAATTTAGTCTGAAGGAATATGCCTCCCTCAGGACTCTCCTTATGGCTGCCAGAGTTATGAGGGCCACACACTGCCACATCATTTGTATGGTGTGTTTAATTAGCACACACGTGTGTTGTCTTTCTTTTGGAATAATCCAAAACTACATGCGTTGTGCAAAATCCCTGCATTAAAATGACATAATAAATTGTGTCTTCTTTCAGGCAGCAATTTGTGAGGGTAGCATGTTGCAGGAAAAAAAGGTCAAGAACAAGAGAGAGAAAAATAAATAGGAAACAAAAATAAAGAGATACTGAAGGAGGAGAAGGAGATAACGGGAGTCTTTATAGGGCACAAAAGACTAAAGGAAGATTTCAAGGCATTAACAGGGCTAGCATTTCTGGAATGTAAAATAGCATTCCTATTACACAGCTCAATACCATGCCAGGAATCAATATGCTCTGAAATGTAGTAGAATTTAAGGTCATTGTTTTGTGCAATCATGGTCCTTTAGGTAGTGTCCCTGTTGGGATTCATAGGGCAATAATTTCTTATGGAGGGTTGACGTTTCTTCTTAACAAACATGGAGGTTTCCTCAGGTCAATGGCAAGATAATGGGGAAAGGAATATTTCCAGGTCCCAGGTTCATTAAAGCCTGAAATCTGTAGCAAAGACTGTTGCGTAGCTTTCCTCATGTGAGGAGATTGTGCTCAGATGGATCAGCAGAGATGTTCCCACTCGCCGTCCACACAGTAAATGTGGAGATGCTGCAGCATGAGGTTCTTAGTTGGCCCTCCCTTCTTGGCTTGACAGAGCCTGAATTTATTTCCTTAAGGGCATGGTTCAAGGTCTGCTGATAATGCCAGCATTTCTCTGAGGAGTTTTAGCAGACAGCCAAGTTATCACTGAGAGTCTGATTGTGGTTTTATTTATCCTTTATATTGGAACTTGCTTTACATCTATTGTCTGGAGCTGCATACATGACCTCAGAGACCTTTTAAAATTAAGAACACCTTATTAATGTGAATGTGAGCTCCTCATCTGTTTTTCCTGTTTGTGCAGTTCCTAGCAGAGTGGGGGTTTGACTGTGGCTGAGCTCCTAGTTGCTATGGCAATACAAGTAATAAATAAATAGTAAAAATAATACATTGGAATAAAATATTCTGATTTTGTAAGCATGATCTCTTGAATTATAATAACTGCACTTACTACAGTTTAACATTTCTGGGCAACATTTCTGAGTGACTGGGGTGCCCCAAAACACTTGTTAACTATTGTGCCTTGTACTTGACAGAAAATGGTAATGTAGCTCTACCATGTAATGCTACAGCATCTTGGCAGTGCTGGTCATGACTTAGATTCCATGTTGCCAGAGCTCTGCCTGGGAGGAGAGGTGTGTGTGTGTGTGGACATGTGAGTGCACGTGCCAGAGCCAGGCATGTCCAAACCTGTGAGTTTGCACATATGAAGGACAAGCAGCAACTTAATGGGCTTCTCTTTCTCTACAATACCATGACATGCCCACTCTCATTCAGATGAAAAACCTTTCACGCTTCTCCAGCTGTGCAGGAAAAGCCATAAAATACCTCTAATTTATACTCCCTTTAAAGAATATTTTTATTTACTATATAACAATAATTAAACTCATGTAGCCAAGATGAAACACAAAGCTCTAGATCAAGAGTTATATTTGAAAGCACAGCAGAGTTGATGCTTCCTGAATAATCTAAAAATTTTGAGATTCTTCACTGCCTTTTTTTCTGATCGTGTAATAACATGCGTTTCCATTGTAGATGGACATGAGTTTTAGAAATCAAAGCCATGCAGAAAAACAGATGGTTTTCCTCCTGTTTTGCAGAGGAAAACAACAAATGTAGGTAAAATCTAAAACCTCTGCCTGCAGTGTTGTTTCTTTATTGAAACAAAGTTGTATTTAATCCTATAAGCACGATACATTAAGTTCATACAGCGATAAATAGCTATATTCATATACATGTGTATTGATCACATACAAACTGCTGCTAGGTGTATTTAGATAATAAGGAAGTATAAACCTTAATTCTTGAACAGTGACAGATAAATCTTATAATATCCAGTAGCTCCAGTGGTCATTGAAATATTTAAGTACATTTTTGCCTATTGACACCTTTCTAAAATAGACGAAAAATTAAATGTTAAAAATAGAAAGTATAAACATTGCTGGCTTGCAAAGAGAGAAGGTTAAATCCAGAGTGCTCAGAGATGGTAAAAGGACCTGAGGATCCTGTACATATATAAAAGAAGCTCATGTTTTTAAAGACAAATCTTGAAAAATTAAGTTGATAATGCATTGCATCTTCATTGCAATATACTGCACTGCACAGGACTAAGGACCAGCAGTAACATGGACATATGGGAATTGCAGTTGCTTACTACTGCAAGTTTAAAACAAAAAAAGTGACTTCTTCTGAAATAGCTTAGTTACCAAAAGCATTTCTGAAGAATTTAAGTACAACAGTAACAATTTATATTATTTTTTTAAAGCAGGTCTCAGCAGGGAAAAATGGGAAATTTAAAAAAAATCCTACCTTTTCCCAAATCCTCTGCTTACAGAAGACGCTCCTCCAACTCATGTCTTCTTAACAGCAGAACAGCAGAGAATAATGTGACTTTGTATCATAACGAACATTCTTTGAAAGAAGACATTACTTGAGAGAAAAGTTAAATTGCAGTTCAACCACAGCCAAAGCAACATTCCACTCTTTTGAAGACAGCAGGTTATGAAAGATCACTCTGACTTTGTCATGGGAAAACGAGTGGCCAAAGATGCAACGGGGGAGAGCAGTGGGATGCGACCCCCATTCCTCCAGCTCACAGCTTAATCACTGGCTTCTGCCTGACTCTGTTCCCTAGTGGGGTGACATCTCTCACAGGCACACCTAACAGACAGGACCCTGAACAGTAAGTAGGTGAGGCAACATCTGGTTTATGGATCCTGCCAAACAGCCCAACATTTGTTCATGTCAGGACTTTGGGCGATCAAGTGGAAATCTCTGCCCACAGAAAATGTTTGCCCACAGAAAACTGGTGTGTGTTGCCAGGATGAAGAGATACACCAGTGAACTTCAAACATCTGTACAGCTGGGTGGGAGGTACAGGAACACAGTTTTCTCTCAGGCACCAGGCTGTCTCTTCCTCCTGGTGTCTCCAGCCCTCAAAGTCAAACCCTAGGGTATATCAACCACCAACCTACAAAGTAAATTTATCATGACAAGCACAATGATCCGGGAGCATCTAGTCCATGCTTTACCTCAGATCAAAGAGACAAGCTTTTTGTTAGCAGCAGTAACCTGATACACACTTTTAATGCCAACTTTTGGCCAAAATAGAGAGTCTTCCTGTGTATTGAAAATCCAGAATCAAGGGGGGGGGAGGGGGAAATAAAGGAATACAGTGTGGTGAAAGAGAAGCCTAATATATCATTTCCATATCTTTAGACTCCTAAAGGTGCAAAGACAGTGCTGTTGGTTAGGCAGTCAAATTTTGAGACGGTAAGTGGTGGCAAATTTTATGTTCAAACATGTGTCATTTGAACATTCAAACCTAAAAAATTACACTCGAAATAGGTTCTGCACAGTCTGTTCAGAGTTAGAATAATCAATACAAGTGGGTTCCTGCATTAGCTTTACATAGAGCATAACCTGAACTGTAAGGCTAACTTGGGTTATTCTTCATCTTTCTGGTCGAGCAGAGCATGGCTTACCAAAAGGCCACCCACCCTCCCCCTACACCTTTGGCAAAGACCTTGGGGCCACCCCTGCAGAACTGATCCACCAAGAACATTTCCAGGTTTCCCTGTTGAGTCTTCATTAAAGAGAATAGCATTTGTGTTCAATATCATTCTACATCAATGTCCACATTAAAGCACTGTCTGAAAGTGCTCATCTGCTGCATTTGCAAGTGGCTTCCAGCCCCCTCCAGGAAGCAGCACAAGAGGGAAGCCCCACTGAGCTTCCCCCTCTCTTTTAGTGACCACGAACAATAAGTTATGCAAAAATGAGGGTTTGTGAAAAGATTTGTTGAAACTTTACTGCAGCTGGAAAGACAGATTTCCTTCACAGATTCTTCCATGTGCAGAGTGAGGAAAACAGAGGGCCTGGCTGCTCCAAGGCTGATGGAGGCATACAAATAACAGTGGACACTGAGGAAAGGTGTCTGATTTGGAGCTCACAGTCATTACCACAATTACTTCTAGCAGAACTGGAATTCATAACTCTCTCTTCCCTCTACTAAAACTCTTGAGAAAATGCTCTTTAAAAATCAACCTGATGACCTTCTGCTGGCTTGGAAACATAACAAAACCCCAGCACCCAACCTAACCTCAGTGTAAATGTCACTTTTGAATCATCTGATATGAATTCTACCCTCTTTTCCACCAAGATGAAACACCCACTATAGCACTATCTCCAGTTTGTGATCATCTTGGCTCTTCCCATGTGGTTGGCATAAGTTACTCAACAAAGTGCTGGATCTATCAACAAAAGACAATCTGATATGTGTGCATCCCTATCAGAATGGACCCCAGTGCTGAAGCTCAACTCCTTGCCAGTACAAACCATTACCTGAAGTTTTCCCTGACCATGTGCTGGCACCAATGAACTTTGCTGGTTGAGTCGAGTCCTCTTTCCTGGAGGTATCCTCTTATTCTGCAGCACTATTCCCCTTTTTGAGCAACATGCAGATCTCCTTCTGAATTAATGGAATCCCACTTGCCTTTGCACATGACCATGAGAGGCTCTTTGCTGTGCAACCTGCCCTGGTGGCAGCAGAGGTGGTATGTTGCGGCAGCATCACCAGCTTGGAATTATTTCTTTTTCATCGGGGGAAAGAACACAGTCTGTTATTTTTATCTTTGTAAACCCATCTGGACATCTTCAGCTCACCAGATTTTTTTTCTGATTATGGCAACCAGACTCTAACAAAGTCCTGCTGGCTTATGTCTTTCACTGTGATGCAGAGTATCTTAATTTCAAGTGGTCAGAGAAAGGCAGCAGCACTTCCTGCCCCTTTCATATTCCTACAGCATTGAGCTTGGGCTGATTTCTCTGCATGCAGAAAGTCATTGAAAGCCAGAGGGAATCTGTACTTGAAAGGGTTTCAGCCATGAAATGCAGCGAGCACCAGCAGCAGCTCTCTGTGAGATTCAAAGGAATATGTCATTCTTTGCGAATTGTGAATCTTGACAGGTATTTTAGGGATATCTCTTTTTGCCTGTATGACTACACTATAGTCACTGTACAATTGGATGTGTATATATATGAAAAAGATAAAATTTCAAAAGAAAAACAATTCCAGTTTTTGACCAAGCTGGTGAAAGTCTCAGACTGGACAAAAAAATATGTGATTTCTTCAATGTTTCACTCTAATCACTACAAGTTGTTGGCCGAGATGTGGAATCACCTGAAGCTGGTGTTCAAACATGTGTCTTTGTATTACAAAAATATACTGAAGCACTGGTGGGTTTACTTGTGGTTCAGTTGCAAAAACTCACTCCTGGGTTTCAAACTCAGGCTTTGGAGCTATATGGAAAGCATAACAAAGCTACCATACAGTGCCTTCTCATGGTGCTCATTCTAAAGGCATTGTTAGAGAAACAGAAGTCAGAATGCTTCTGAGACATAAAAAGCTGTACTGCATGTAAATACAAAGTTTATAAATAGCTTGAAAGTTGTAGCAAGAAATTTTAAAAATCCCTAAATTGTAAAAAGGGCAGGAAGAATGGACCAAAAATAATAATTCATACAAGGTTTGTGTATTTTAATGAGCTGTGATTTTTTCCATAAACTTCAACAGCTGACATGTATTCTATCTTAGAATATACAAGTAATGATACTTTGAATATAGGTACTCAGAGGTGTCTTCAGGGGGTGGTTATGCATGTAACAATCTAATTTATCAAAACACGAGAAGGTATAGAGCATAATTAAAATGGGATGTTCATTGCTAAAATAAAGTTTATAATAAAAATGGATTTCAAAAGGGAGACACTAAATCAAGGGAGGTCCACCTGGTTTGTTAAACACTCATAAAGGCAGCTTATGAGTAGCAGCTACTTAATTTACTCATGGCCAGATGCTCATTTTGGCAAAGATGACCCTTCTGGATGCAAATTTGGAGGCATTTCTTAAACTGTTGATGACCATCAGAAACGGGCTCCTGGACTAGCCTTTGGTTTGGTCCATATGGAAGCTCTTATGGTCTTGCTACTAGAGCTGGGCAGGAAAGCAATCAGTTCTTATTTCTCACAATTCAAAGGTGGAGGAACAAAGTTCTTCTCGTTTGGTGCCTTCTCAAGGCCTCTGCACACAGATGCAGAAGAGCCTTTGGATGCCCCCTGCTCCTGCCTCATACTCCCAGCTTGTGCCTGCCTGTCGCCGTGCACAGGCATGGTATTCATTGCATGGAATTCATTTTATTAATTAAAAACTACTTTTCCTCCTGTCATCTACCTATAGCAGGGGAATCTAACAAACTCCTGCTGGCTTTTGTCTTTGCTGTGCGTGCATCCTAATTCCAGGCAGAAGCATTTGACTGAGGAGTCAGAGGACGCATTATCCCTCTTTTATCAGTACACAACCCCAGTCATAATGTATGCCCACAGGAAGAAACGTTTCCCATGCAGGGAATGACTCAGACTAGGTCAAAGCAGCAATATAAGGAGTGTGGAGAAAAGTGAACAGTAACTGCAGCTTATATAAGGTGGCATTTATCTTAACAGAGTGACAGCTGCTCACTGTGAAGTTACAAGGGAGTATTGTGATTTTCTGACTCTGAAGCCCACCCTTTAGGAACCACTGATCTGGCATATGAAAAGACTGCACATGCTGAAAAACTCTTTTTTAATGAGACAGGGTCAGATTGTGATGAAGCTCACTCAGATTGAGTGACATTTTTCTTCTTCTTTTGGCCCCACTGACATTAACACTATCATAATTAGTAAAATAAAACTGAATACAATGCAAATGCAATTGAGATCCTGCTGTGTACTAATAATTGATAATAGACATTAATAAAATGATAATAATCCGAGAGATTCAATAGATTCCAATATTTTTATTTTTTCTGAGTGACCAGCTCTACTGGCAAGTAACCACAGTATGGGGGTTGCCCTGGTAGGACTCTTATAATGACCAGGTTATGTAATTAGTTTTACATCCCCATCCCATGGTACCTCCAGCTGTGTTAGGGCCTAATAGAATGAGGTGCAACAACTACCAGGCATGAAGTTGACTCTCTTTTTATAAGATTAAGCAATGACTAAGCTTCAAAAAAGCATAAACAGTGGTGTAATAAGGCTGTCATTGAAGTATAACGAATAAAATGAGACTGGTATACCTACATTTTATTGTACTAAGTGAAACACAATCAGAAAACTGTTTCCTTTCAGTCTAATTGTCTCACCTGCCTGCATGCAGCATCCTACACAAAGTCCTGGGCTTAATCACCTCTTAGCCATGTCATGGCTCTTTCCTGATGCAAAACACAGCAATGCACCAAATCAACTAGAGACACCAGAAATTATTAAACATACATAGCCTTAAAGAGTCAGGCCAGTCTTTCTTAGTTTTTCTGTATTCATTGGCCCAGGAAAAAAAAAATAGATAAAATTTACAGAAGTTGCACAAAAGCAGATTAACCATTCAGTTTGTATCAGAGATGAGTTGTGCCTTGTAATATCTATCAGTTGTGCTGTGCTGGGGAGAGGTGCCACAGGAGTGGAGGGGAACTCATGAAGCTCTACCATCTGGCACAAGAAGTGCATCCAGGGTCTGACACAGAGGAAACAGACTCATAACCTGCTGAGAACAGCCTAGTTGCAGTTTATTTATGGAGAGAGTGCACTGGTCTTCCCTTGTTCTGGCCATAAGTCTGTTTTCAGAGGTGTCTCTCAGAGGAGGAATGAGCTGGATAACCTGCAGGCTTTGGTGTGCCATAACCCCTGGGCTGGCAGGAAACTCGTTGGGCCACAGAAAGTCTTAGGAGAAAAGAGGGCAGAAGAGAGTGACGATGTGTAATTTTATATCAGGCAGATAGCAACAGAGGTTGTGCTGAGTGGGCTAGGTTGGACTGACTTTGCTCAGCTTCATCTGTTTTTTTTTCCTTGAGACTGGGGAATGCTGTTTTGCTCAGGTGTCACTTGGGCAGACCTCACGTTTTTCATTTATGCTTTTTAATCTCAGCACTCTTGAAACAGATGTCTCAAGGTGCTATTTGCAAGGTCATCAGCTAACCTGACTTTAAAATCTCAGATAGCTCATTAAGTTAAACTCTCTGATTTACCATAAAAGACTAGAGAACCAAGGACACATTAAAAAATCAAGAAAGAAAAGGATAGAAATTGGGAAGAAAGTTTCTTTTATTTTTAAGCACTGAGAATGAGAAAAGCAGAAATGTAAAGGGAAAAACTTGGAGCCAGAAGATCCAAAATTCCCCTTGATTCTAAACTTAGCTCAGCCACTGGCCCACCGTGCAGATGACTCAGTGCACTTCCTTGAACTTAAATCATTCCTCTTACAAAACTTGTTAAAGAAAGACGTCAGTGTAAATTAGATGTTGTGTCTAAGTTTAGCTATGGCCGATACATAAATATCAGAACTTTAATGTGTTCTCATTCTTGTCTGCTTAAGAAAGATGTGTATATACATGCACATATGCATATATATACATAGCAAGGGAGAGAAAGACTTCTTTACGCTATTTTTACGGTTTCATTTACATATATTGTTATTTTGCTGGTGACATAAGAGCTCACAGCTGATTAGAAGTTTAACCATTTTTGGAGCAGCCTGATTGCCACAACACCCAAGCACTCTTCATTCTCTCAAACTGTCAGGAAAGTTTCAATCCCATCCAGGCAGTGGGGGCTGAGAGAGTACACATTCGGCATATAACATACATGATGGCTGATTTCTTGTGACACTAATCGTCACTCCTGGGGAAAAGGCAGTCATTTATTCGTAACTCTACCACTCAAAAGTAACCAGTCTTCTCACCATGGAGATAAATGTCAAAACAGACCATCCATAGGCTGAGTCTAATCTAATCTGTCCAAAATGGATATATATTTAGATCTGTTGTCAAATCTTGAATAGTAAACCCTTTAGCCTGGGCAACTATTTCCTCAGTCTGCCCTCTCCATCTATAAATATGCATATCAGAATGGATATATGCTATCAGAGAAGCATATTAATCCTGCTAACCTGGACAGGATATGATGCTGACTAATCTTTCTGATATGAGCAAAGATTCAGACAAGAAAGCACAAGACTTCCAGAAGTGTGTAACAGAGAGGTAAAAAATATATTAATTTTTGTTAAAATATCTCTATCATTCGACACACACCTGAAATCAGCAGGCCTTCCACTCCCAAGTGTCTGGTCCAACAAATGAGAAAAACAGGGTCCTACCTGGATGTACGTGGAAGATGGCAATGGAAATTCCCTTTCCCGTAAAACTGTTAATTGTCATTGCCCTCTCCTTCCTCCAGTTCATATGTCCATTTTGGGGATGTCAGCTGGGAGGTGTTTATTTATGCTACATCCTTTCCCATCAAATTGTACCTATGGAGTTCCTCATATCCTCTTGAAAATGGTTGTCACAATTTTTAAGAACGAGAAGGATGACTCCAGAAACTACAGGCCTGTCAGTCTCACTTTAGTGCCCTGTAAAGTTATGGAAAAGGTTATTCTGGAATGTATGGAAAAACACCTGGAGGACAGCACAATCATCAGTCATAGCCAGCACGGCTTCACGAGGGGAAAGTCCTGCTTGTCAAATCTGACTTCCTTCTATGACGGGGTAACCCACCAAGCTGATCTAGGGAAGCCAGTAGATGTAATGTTTTTGGACCTCAGCAAAGATTTTTATATTGTCTGACACAGTATCCTTCTAGATAAAATGTCCAGCGCACAACTGGATAACAATGTTATGTGATGGGTGAGTAACTGGTTCACAGGTTGGGCACAAAGGGTTACAGTGACTGGAGTGACATCAGACTGGCGACCTGTCACTAGTGGAGTTCTGCAGGGCTCCATCCTCAGCCCCGTGCTCTTCAACATCTTCATAAATTACTTGGAAGCGGGACTGGAAGAAATACTAAGTTTGCCAATGCCACTAAACTGGGAGGAGTTGTTGACTCCATTGAAGGCAGGGAGGCCCTGCAGAGAGACATCAGCAAATTAGAGACATGGGGAATCACCAGCCATGTGAAGTTTAACAAGAGAAAGTGCCAGATTCTGCACCTGGGGTGGGCAACCCTGGTTGCGTGTATAGACGGTGAATGAGATGCTGGAAAGCAGTGCTGAGGAAAGGGACCTGGGGCTCCTGGTCGATGGCAAGTTGAATCTGAGTCAGCACTGCCCTGCCAGCCAGGAAGGCCAAGTGTGTCCTGGGGGACATCAGGCACAGCATCACCAGCTGGGCGAGGGAGGAGATTGTCCCGCTCTGCTCTGCACTGGGGTGGCCTCACCTTGAGTGCTGGGGGCAGTTTTGGGCACTACAAGATAAAACTAACATTAAGCTTTTAGAAAGTGTCCAAAAGAGGGCCACAAGGATGGTGAAGGATTTGGAGGAAAAGCCATAAAAGGAGTAGCTTAGGTCACTTTGCTTGTCTAGCCTGGAGAGGAGGAGGCTGAGGAGAGACCTCTTTGCAGTCTTTAATATCCTTATTAGGGGAAGTGGAGGGGCAGGTATTGATCTCTTTTCTCTGGTGACCAGTTTCAAGACACCAGGAAATGATATGGAGCTGAGTCAGGGGAGATTTAGGTTGGATATCAAGAAAAGGTTCTTTACTTAGAGTGGTCAGGCACTAGAACAGGTTCCCCCGGGAAGTGGTCACAGCACCAAACCTGAGAGAGTTCAAGAAGTGTTTGGACAATGCTCTCAGGCACATAGTGTGATTTTTGGGGTGTCCTGCACAAGGCCAGGAGTTGGACTCGATGATCCTGATGGGTCCCTTCCAACACAGTATATTCTATGATTCCATGGTTCTATGATACCCTGATACTGAGGCACTGGACGACACCAGAGAAGAACCAGAAGTGGCTGTCATTTTTCTGTCCCACTCCTCTATTTCATACTACCGTGAATCTCCAAGAAGTTCTTTTTGACGTGGAATGTCTGAAATTCATCTCAGAGCCTGAAGAGAAAGAAATATTCTTGCTGTGGTCCTCATAAAGGTATTATGCTGTTTCAGAGAACAATACCTCTATCTCTTGTAGATATTTCATTATTGAAGTTTCAAAGCAAATACTATTGCATAAATTGTAAACGTAGTTTACACTGCTTGTAAACTGTCATATTTCTGGTGCTCAAATATCCTTGTTCAAAACTAAATTCCATTTTTACATTTGGATAAATCTTATCAGCAGACAGGTAACTAATTATTTCAAAAGATGAATTAGGTTTTACACTCACTCTGCCTTAGCAGTTCCACCGCATTACCATGAATGCATCATGAAAGTAGTTCATTCTGTGTATTCCAGGTGAGTAACTGAGCCATGGTTGTAGCAAAAAGCACTTCCAGATGTTCCACATAGGTTTAGAGCGAATGGGACTTCAGCTATGCCGGTATGGGATTGCCTCTAGGAACTCAAGCTCAAAGGGAGATCTGGCCAGGAACCTGCTATGAGTCACTCTGACTTGCTCTGTCCCAGGATTTGCACTTACAACTGGGTCAAATCCTTATCTGGAACAGTTATACAAATCTGCACTGCAGCGGGATTGAGCCCATGTACCACAATGCACAAATACACAAGCAGCATTGCTGGAAAGGTCTACTTTATGTAGAAATGGGCACCAGGTGGCAGCTGAGATGACACAGAATGGTCTTTGTGCAAAAAAAAAAATGAATGTTTTCCAAAGTAGTAGCTCAGTAAGGTAAAATATCTGGGGGAAAAAAAGGCTTTAATACAACATAAAATAATAGTACAAAATAGGAATCAAGAACCATGGTGTCACTCCCAGGCCATGGCTTCTGTGCATGTGAAGTAATCATCTGGAAAAGATGCTAGTTGTGCAAGAGGATTATGAACATGTTGTGATCTCACAGCATGACAAAATGGCCAAGAGAGCAAATGCAACCCTTGTTAACAATGACCAGCATTTGAAGAAAAAGAAGGATTCCAAGAAGAAGGTACTACTTTTTGCCACATCTTCAAGGTGGTCGTTGCTAGGTATAGTAACCATTTCTAGTCTCAACACTTTAGCAAGGATGTTAAAAAATACAAATGGTTCAGAAATAGTGCCACCTGAGGAAAATCTCCCTTGTGCTGAGCACTTAACAATCAACCTCGCTACCTCAAAGAAAGGGCACAGAGAAGAGTAAATCACTGCCTAAGACTACCTATGCGGAGAGGGAAATCTACAGGCATTAGAGATTCTTCAGCAGGCTACAAATCTCTTGGACTCAAAAATGAGACAAACTGAGACAGAGAACAGAGTGCTAAACTGCCACATTTGGAACAACTTATCCAGTAAATTTGCCATCCCTGCTAGCCTTGCAATCAATACAGAATAGCTCACTCAGAAATGAAATGTTGAATGAAAGAAATCCATGAAATCCTATGCCCTGTATTAACTAAAACAGAGTGGATGATCGTAAGAGTCCATTTGGGTCTTAAAAATCCATGAGTGTAGTTCAGAGGACATGTACTCCTAGAGGGTAAGTATGAGGTCCTTATATTTTTCAGGAGGAGTTTTCCCTGAAGGTTTTGCCTGAAGAAATACTAAATTATTTACCCTATAACTGAAAAGTAAGCTGCATAGATATGAAGTAACAAGCCCCCAAAAGATCAAATTTCCTCCTGTTTTCCTATTTTCCTTAATTCTAGGTGAAAACGTATACAGACAATAGACAAACTGTATTTAGAAGAAGACTGAAAGGTTCTGAAGGTTTGTGGAGAGCATGTCAGCACCGCCACAAGCAAATCTTGTACAAGGGAGATACTGGGTTTATAACAGGGCTCTATAGGAATTGGCTTTTCTGGTTTTGATGACCTAAGTAGCTCTGTGACAGATGTGGTGTTGCACCACATTTCCAAGGGGTGGAATCCATAGCAGCCTCTTTTACTAGCTAACTGGATTTTATCACTTTGACTGAATGTCAGGAGGTTTTTACAATGTGAGGCTCCAAAACCATGTCGTGCCTAGTCAGTCTTGTTTCCTCAGCCAGCTTTATCCATTTCTGCTCCTAGTTGTACAGCAGCATACAGAACTCCAGAAATCCCCACCAAACTCATACTGTAAGACTTGGTATTGCACATTTTCCAAGAGTATCATTTAAGATGGCACTTTAAATCACTGGGAACCGAGCTGAGCTTTTCCATGAAATTGTATTTGATTTGGTAAAGAGGAATTTCAGTAGAGTGAGGCTAGGACTATCTCTGTGTGATTTACAGCAGAATTTCCATCTTTTACAGATCTTCAACACATACCAGGACTTGATGAAGACCTTATTTTCAGGTGGGCCAATCCTAAATTTCACCTTCTAGTTACCAATAACAAGAAGGTATTCAGCTTGGATGTCTTAATCACATTTTCAGTTTTGATGGGCAGGAAATGTAGTGTAGTTATATGTGTGAGCCCTGAATAAGCTTAAGAGTAGGTGTTTGCTGCATGCTGTCCTTGGGAAACAGTGGCTGGATTTTGTTATGTTGTAAGTCTGGGAAATCACTGACATCTCTCCCTCCCCTCAACAGGTATGTTTTGGTGAGCATGGGGGGCTGGCCTCTGACCTGGTCTGCGTTTAATCGCGTGTGGGGTTGGCCTCTGACCTGGTCTGCATTTAATCAGCACTTTTATCTCACTTTGTAGTAACTCCTAGCATGTACCACTGGCATCACTAGCCAAGTTATCTCAGTGTTTTTCAGTTAGACAGTAAAATACTGTTGTTGAAACCAGTTTAGAAGGTGAATTCATGGCAGAGAGGATATGACCAGCTGTCTCAAATCCCAGACTTAGAGTTTTGAAAAATAAACTGCTAGAAAATTGTCATTTAATTCCTGTGCTTTGTTTTTTAATTGTATGATCTTAGAAAGAAATAGAGTTTAGTTCAAACTAAATTGCTGTTACTTTTCAACATACTTGAGTAAAGTCCCAGAGCTACAATAAAAATAATTAACATAAGCAGCTATTGCTAAGCTAAAGTGAAGATTTAAGTTTGGGTATCCTGACCTCCACATTTGCCAACAAATTACCCTGTGCTTTTTTGCTGTGGCCGCCTACCACCCTGTAAAACTTAAGGAACTCTTGGTCGTGTCACAGTACAATTTTTTAGGATAGCTAGTGCATCTTTAATCCGAACAAAGATGCTGCCATTGCCCAAGGCGGGTGACACTTGGAAGCACATTACTGCATACAGAATGCTCATTAAAAGTGGATTAGGAGATCTCATCAAACATACCAATTCCTCTTGAAATAAACGGCTTCTAAGCACAGAAATTGTTAGAGGAATGGATCATATGCACCGACTAGTTTGGTTTGCATATTTAGAGAGTGTTTTGAGCTTGTTGTGTGTGGGACTGGGCTCTTTACTCTGGCAGTTCTGTTCAGTTTACTCGAACAGAGTAGTAACCATCGGTAAAAAACATTAGAGGTGATGAAATGCGGAGACTCAATAAAAAGATATCCCAGACATGAAACACTGCAGAAGAACACTGCTTAATAATGAACTAATTAAAAAAAACAAATTAAATGAAATGCAGCTTTCACTGTTAGGTTCTAGATTTCTCTCCCCCAAACATTAGACGAAATTGCATTGGTTACAAAAATTTATTAATACAAATTTTACACACTTTATATAACAGTTATCAAAGTCCTAGTTATAGATATCATGTGTGTAATAATACTTTGTTTAAGTTCTTTTTATATTCATTTGCACACAAAATAAGATCTCCAAGACTAACATCTACCTACTATGACTGTATCTCAAATCTGCTCAAATTTTGGTAAGGCTGTTGGCGTTTCTAAAAAAAAGAACTCGTACAACGGATAATAACCTAGGTGATCACTTCATAATGCTTGCGACTAGCCAGTGAACTCTAACTGATAAGGTCATAAACAAAACGTCAAGAGAGCCCTATGTCATTATACCACAGCCGACACAAACACAGCGCACTCTGCCCATGGCCAAAGAACAGAAGGACGACTAAAACGCAAGCCGATGTGTTGCAGCATCGTAGGGCCACTAAATAGCCATCCGTGAACTCGTGGCGATTTACAAGGTGAAGAGAAGGCACGAAAGCTGCACACTGCGCCCCGCGTCCCTGCGCCCCGGGAGCGCGCTCGGGCGGGCCGGCAGCGCGGGCGGGGCG
>NW_008238834.1:3350874-3351693 GCF_000691975.1 Corvus brachyrhynchos | reverse complement strand
GCCTGCCCGCCCCCCCGGGCTCTGCCCGCCCCGCTCCGCTCCTCCCGGCCGGGGAGGGAAGGTTTTACCCGCGAGGGCTTGTTGGGGGGTTGGGGGGTTGCTTTCCGACGTCTTGAATGCGGGGCTCGTTTTGTGTCTTTGGAAAGACTCCTGTAAGGTTTGTGTGGTGAGCTGGAAGGAAGCGGGTACCTACGTGTCCTCCTTCGCTCCCGGCCCGGGCGGGGGACGGAACCAGCCCCCGGGCAGACGGTAAGATAGGAGTCCGTACATAGAGAGATGAGGTGAAAATGGTTTATCTCGTTAGAAACCGGACCACAGGTGAACACTACACATTCTTTTATGACAAAAGTTTGTTTTATGAAATAAATTTTACTAAGCAATAAGCCAGAATGTAGAAAAATACATTTTACCTCCAAACTCAATAAACAAGGAACAAAAACTTTCGTAGTAGTGCATAATTCTTTAGTGGTAGCTACAACAGGGGTTCCTAAACTTGTACAATAAGAGCTTGCATAAAACAGAACAAAGGAGTGAGAGAGCGTTCACAATCTTTTTTTTTTTTTTTCCCCAAAAAGAACATAACCCAAAAGGGTGACTCAGGTGGGTTAAACAGCGCTCGGAAAAGTTCGAAGAGAGGATGAGAGGCGGGAGGTCCTACAAGAAAAAGCAATCAAAGAAAAGAGCAACTCCGACCGAAAAATGCAAAGGCGAGAGCCCTGCTCATTATTACACATGATGAGAAGCATGGACAGCACTGGAGAGTAACACACTGTACTTTGCATCCAGGTCCAGTACCGAGCTGCCCGGGGCAGTTGGGTA
>NW_008238834.1:3349649-3350756 GCF_000691975.1 Corvus brachyrhynchos | reverse complement strand
CTTTCCAAACGGATCCTGTCTCTGCTTTGGTTTTTTTCTGCAACTCTGCCCAGCCAGCCAGAAGAGCAGTGCACGGGGCTTAGTACTTACTACCCTTGCTGCTGGTTCGGGATTTGGGGGTTGGGGTTTTGAGTTTGGCTTTTTTTGGTTTTATTTTGATTTTTTTTTGTTGTTATTGTTATTTTAGTTTTGGTTTTTTAACTATTTCTCCCTCCAATAGGCAACAGAGATTCACAATTTGGATCGAGCTGTTGTTTTCACAAGATAATTATCCTCTAAGCTCACTGTTTGAGGATTCACTAATAGAGATACAACTGGAATCAAAGAAAGCAGGAGAGAAAAAAAATAATCGAAATCTAGAAGAAAGGGGACGCTGCCCCTTCAGAGATGCTAGTGGCAAAGGAGCCTGCCTTGAGACTCACCAGGGGAAGAATCTGCTTCACCAATTCTCCCAAATCAATTTCCTCATAATCCCCCTGGGAGCAGGTCATCCTTCTCTATGTACAGTAGCAAATGGTGAAAATTAATGTCTTTGACCCTGTCGTGGATAAAAATACTATCCTTTTAATTTCTGTTACAAAAATAGGAGTAATATTCAAAACAATGATTGTCTTTTTTTTCTATTTATTTTATATAAAAACATAAACAGCTCAGGCGAATTCTTGTTCTTGTGCAGGCTTTTCATGAAGAATTGTTCTTTACTATTCTTAGTAGTATTTATATATATATATTTATATATTATATATAACTTAATGATTGGTCCACAAAGTAGATCTGTGCGTTTCTCTAGTGCTTTTTGTACAAAAGAAAAACAATATTATTATCAAAATATTCATTTAATGGCTTTACTTCATACATAAATACATGTTTAGATAACACAGGAGCGGTGATTGTTCAGTCAGTTTGGAAATGACTTTTGTTTTTGTTTAGATTTTGTTGTTGTTATTGGGTTTATCTCTCTCTCTCTCTCTCTCTCTCTCTCTCTCTCTCTCTTAGGACTTTGTATACACAGGAGTGGCTGGTTACTCACATCGCTACAAATACGCTACTCGGCGTCCTTTGTTTTTAACTCTTTGTTTATTCCTTTTCCCCAGGACTGCTGCTAAG
>NW_008238834.1:3348559-3348997 GCF_000691975.1 Corvus brachyrhynchos | reverse complement strand
CCCGGCTGTAGCAACCCACCCAACCCTCCGCGCACACCCGCGCTGACAACCAGGGTCACGCTGCGCCGGGAGCAGCCATGGGAGGCTGATGCCTGGGGAGCCGGACTCCACCAGACTCATCGAGGGCGCAACACATTCCCGACCCCGCCGGGGCAGCTTTGTTCCCCCCAGCCGCGGCCCTTCCAGTGTCTCCGCTCCAGTAGTACCAACGCCCACCGCGGAAAAGAACAAGCAGAGAGCCTTACCCGACCCGCTTGGCCATCAGGGAGTGTAGATATTTCCTGGCGGATAACTGGCCCAGGAGTTTCCTGTAGGCTTTGTTGAAGATCCCATCGGCGTGCCTGGGCAGAGGGAAGAGCCCGCGGGTGAGCGGCGAGGCCCGGGAGCCGGCTGCGGCAGGTTGCGGGAGCCCGGGCGGTAGCGGTGACCATTCCCCTC
>NW_008238834.1:3347847-3348409 GCF_000691975.1 Corvus brachyrhynchos | reverse complement strand
CGGCACCCCTCGCCCCCCCCCAGACCCCCCCCCGCCGCGCCCGCTCGGTTCCGCGCCGGCTGGGCATTTCTGCTCCGTTTGCGGGAGCATCGCTAGCCCTCCCCGGCGCGGGCGGCTCCCCGCTCCCTCCCCCGCGCTGCTGGCGGGAAGGAAGCTTTTCCATTTCTTCTGAGCTTTACGCTGGGCACCGGGACCTGGGCAGTATTGTCGTTTGTTTGGGCTCGGGATTTTTATTTTGATGTTGTTGCTCTTTGCTTGTTAGGTATCATTATTATTTTTCCCCCAATCGGTTCTGCCAGACCCGTTTTTCTCCCTACTCCAAATTCACGCCTGATACCCCGCGAGTTGCAGTCACCTCTTTTCCGGTGGGTAATACAAGGTGTACATCTCGCCGATCATGGAGGACGGATTCGCTATACCGAGGGGCTCGTGGTCGTACGCGAAGTCCTGCAGGGTGTTCCCGTCCTCGTCGTAGACTTCATCCTCCAGCCTGGCAACGAGAGCAGCAAGGAGAAGGAGTCAGCCGGGCTCCGTGGGGCGCTCCGCTCCACTCCCCGCTGCC
>NW_008238834.1:3345732-3347469 GCF_000691975.1 Corvus brachyrhynchos | reverse complement strand
CGCCGGGGCCGGGGACCGCGCCCCGCTCCTCCCCGCAGCGCCCTCCGGGACGGGGGGGCTTCGCCTGTTGTTTTTCGTTGAACGGTGCCTCTGCCCTTTGAGATCTCGCCAGTTTTGTGTGTGTCCCAGCCCCCCCAGCCCCCGCTCTCTGCCTCCCTCTCTGCAGTACGATGTAGGTCATTGCACGTTACAGGCAGCTATTTTTGTCTGTGAGCTTTAGCGGAGGTATTAATAATAGATGCCGCTAAAGTGTTTCACTCCTGCTAATTCAGGCGCTTGAATGAAGAAAGCCAGCTTGCTGCCGGCTAATGGCCCCTCAGGCCACTGAGCCCGCTGCCCCCTAGTCGCACTGCCCAGGAAGATGACGGGGGCTGCTCCGAGCCAGCTTCGACAGGCTCCCGGTTACTGTAAGGACACCTCGGAGCCCCAAAAAGGACACCCACGTCGGACAACCTTGCGCGCCCGGCATCTCTCCCCCTCCCCCCACCCATCTGCGCTCACCGCACGGCAGTGTCCCCCGCAGAGCACCCCGGAACAGAGCCAAGAGCCGGTGGAGCAGGACGACAGCACCGAGTCCAAAACTCCCCCCAAGCCAAGCAACACCGGTCGCCCGAGCAGGCGACAAGCAGAGTGAGAACAGGCTACCATCGGCCGTCCCGGAGCAGCTGCCCTGAGCCCCCAGCCGCAGCCCAGCGTAGGAAACTCCTTTGTGCTGGTGCTCCTGGGTGTCCCCCACTTCTGCCCCAAACACAGCGGGGTTCAAACGCTCACTGTGGGACAGCGCAGGCATCAGTCTGTGCTGCAGCCCAGCGAGAACACTCCGAACACAGAAAACTAAACAACCTTGTGCCAGGCCCTTCTCTCTTGGGAAGGGCTGTCATACACAAACAGGTTAACAGGGGAAGAGACTGGATCCCCACCAGTTCCAATGCCGCTACACGAACCATGACAGCTCCCACATGCTTGCAGACAACGGCGCACCCGTCCCCGCGCCCCGCTCCCCCTGAGCCGGACAGGCAATGCTCGGCGCTCACCCTGGGCGAGCTGCGGGCAACCGGAGGCTGCCAAGGGCCCCGCAGGACAGGGGGCAGGCGGGGGAGGAGCTTTGGGCCCCGTCGACATGCAGCCGGGACCTCGGCCCGCTCCCGCCAACACGCAGAAGAGCAGGTCCCCCACTCCCGGGGAAAAGAGGCCGTGGGTCACAGTACCGGGGTACCGAGGAGCGGACCTGGGGGGTGCCAGTGCTGCAGGCGGAGGGGGTCCCATGCTGCGGTGGAAGGGGTGGGCACATAGCCCAAGCGGAGGGGATTTCCTTTGATGACTCCCCTCCACATCCCCTTTCATTTTCCTCCCCAGTAAGATTCCGCTGCCCTTAGCTAAGCTGGGGCAGCAGGGGGCTGGAGTGGTCCCGGCGGAGCTCCCGGACGGGGGACAGACCTACCTGAGCGCCGGGTACTGAAGTCCGGCCGCAGGTGAGCAGTAGACACTGCAGTGCATTATTATGCCATAGACCAGGAGTGCTAAGATCGCTTTGCTACACATTGCCACTCTGTGCGGGAGGGAAAGGAAACTGCTGTCAAAAAAAAAAAAAAAAGGAAAAAACCCCCCGAAAACAAACAAACAAGAATATTTCACGAACAAAAACCCAAACAAACCGCCCCACGGCTCACCAACCCCCTGCCGGAAAAGGAGGCAGGCAGCGCGGCCCCGGGGGACAAGCGCCCTGGGCAGACGGGT
>NW_008238834.1:3344511-3345718 GCF_000691975.1 Corvus brachyrhynchos | reverse complement strand
CCGCTGCGGGAAGGCCCGGCGAGCCACCTCGTGTCCTTACCATTAAACTCTAGACACCCGGCACTGAGAGCGTTTGGCTGCGAAACTAAAACGGCAGGTCTTGGGGGAAAAAAAATAAAGACCCAAAATAGGGAGGGGGAGAAATCGAGCTCTCTCCCAAGTTGCGTCCAAAAGGAGTTAAAACCCTCGTGACATCACCTCTCCGATGGGCGAAGGACCCGCAGGATGCAGAAGATGCAGAAGCGACAGCAGTTAGTTGTTTGCTGGTTTTAGGGCAATCCACTCCAAAAAGAAAAAGAAAGGAGGGGGGGGAAAAAAGATAAAGAAAAAAAGTTTGCAGGTAGCAGCACAGATCTGGAGTGGAGTCTACAAGGGAATGGAGAAGGAGGGATGGAGCGAGATGTCGCTGGAGAACGGAGCGCTAGGGAAGAGGGAAGAGAGCGAGCGAGCCCGGGAGGGAGCGGAGGCGGGAGCCGCGGGCTTGCTGCGTGCGATGTTGTCTCCCCCAGATCTCTCCCCTCACTGAGCGCCTTCAGCCTTCTTCTCTTCTTTTCCTGCTCGGTGGCTCCAAACTTGACCAGCCTTCCGCAGCCTTCCGTCTGATACGCAATTAGCAAGTAAATCTTTGCAAACACCCCGCTTCAGCAAGAGCCCTCTTCGTAAACATTTGCCTGCTTGTTACCTTAGAGGACGGGCAATATTGTTTGTTGCCCCCGTAGCGGTGTCCGGATTTTTATTCATGAATCAAATGCCTTTTTTTTTTTTCCTCAGTCACGTAATAATCGGGTATCAGAAAAGACGTCACCACCCCAATTCCTCAAGGAACACAGTTCTGTGTCGTCCTCAAAGATGAGCTTATCAGGAGTCATAAAGCTTCTTCATAAACACCAACTCACCCTCCCCCCCCCCCAAAAAAAAAAAAAAAAAAAAAGAAAAATAGAAAAAGAAAACCTAACAACCAAACAAACACGCAGAAACCCCCCACCGCACAAACATAAAAGGATGTTCGCCACGGTAAAGTTTTACCTGACGTGGGAAGGGAAGCGGAGGAGAGCAGTTAGGGGTGGGGTGGGGGTCCCCGGGCTTGTTGGACTCTCCCACGTCTTTGCTGCCTGTCTTTCCGCGGGGCCAGCTCACCCCCCACGCAGCCCGGGGCCGCCGCTGGGCGCAGGCCCCCTCGGAGCCACCCGGCTCTGAGACCGCCGGC
>NW_008238834.1:3341920-3342261 GCF_000691975.1 Corvus brachyrhynchos | reverse complement strand
GAGCCCCGGCCATGCGGCTGGAGAAATAAACATCTCTCTGAAACAGCTAGCAAGAATCTGTCTGTCCATATGTATTTCCTTTCCACGGGACTCCTGGTTTGATATATGCGTGTTGCAGGATCCCCACTGCAACACCCTCTTTTATTTTTTTTTTCTTTTACTTTTTTTTTTTTTTTTTAAGGATTGTTAATATTGTTCCCATTACACAAGGCTCCCCCCGGGGAAACGAGCAGCGCTGTGACCGCTCTGCGTGTATTGAAGCCGCCCGGCGTAGAGGACAAGCCGCACGGCCGCGCAAGGAGGGTCCCACCCGCGGCCGGCGCCGCCCGGGGGTGGGGCGG
>NW_008238834.1:3341108-3341676 GCF_000691975.1 Corvus brachyrhynchos | reverse complement strand
GGCTCCCAGCCGCTGCAATTGCTGCTCGTCTCCACACTCCCCTCCCTCCGCGACCGAAAATGTGCCCTTCATTTCAGAGAATTACCCAGAGAAATCCAGGCTGGAAGAGCCATTACTAGACATTTTAATTATTGGGATCATAAGCAGAGCGTTCAGGAAGCAGCAATAATATAGTTCTCCTGTTTCCTATTTGAATGGGTTTGGTGTAACATGCTTGGATGAGTTATTTGAGCCCAAATCGATTTCTCAAAAACAACAAAAAACACACCATACAATTACATTCCTATTACGGTCATTTAAGGTTGCAATATTTTCCGGAGATAAAGGAAATTTGATGTGAATGAATGATTCCCGTAGAAATGGCCAACGACGCGAACCCGGGCAGGGACGCAGGGCTAGGGACGGAGCGGGACACTGTCCCCGTTGTCACTCTGTGCCGGGCGTGTCGGGTCGGGAAGGACCGCCGGCAGGAGAAGGGACGGGACAGGGCAGGTCGCCCGGCGGGGCCGCTGGGGAAGCGGTCACCCCACCGCTCCCGCTAGGGAGAGGGCACCCCACCGCTCCCGCC
>NW_008238834.1:3299796-3340905 GCF_000691975.1 Corvus brachyrhynchos | reverse complement strand
GGAGAAACCCCCGCCATCCCGCCGAGCTCCCGGGCCCGGCTGTGAGCGAGACCAGCGGGAAAGGGCTGTCCGCTGCTCCACTTCGCCGGGCTTTGGGGGCTGGTGGGGTTTGTGGTGGGGTTTTTTTGGTTTCCTTTTTAATGACTCTGCGGTAGCAGGTGTAAACACGGCCTTTTCTAGAAGCCGGTGTGGCAAGGATTGCATGAATCATGTCAGTATGGAGGCCTGAACACACACTCCGCCTAAAGAACAAGAAAAAACATTCCTTCTTTCCGAAGAGACTAGACACACACAGGCAATACGTTTTAAAGCTGTGTCTGTTTTCACTTTAGGAGAGCTACTTTCAGCTACTTTTGACATACACAGCCACATTTCCTTTCCTCTCTCCCCACTCCCCTAGATCCTTACAGAAAGTACTAGGATGCTTGAAATAACAGTCATCAACAGCACAGAGCTAGAGATTCCCATAAAACAAACTTGAAGCTACAGACCCCACACAGAGACCCAGTGCCACCCTGGTGGTACTGTGCATGCAGGAGCAATGTCAGGATGGTTTGCAAAAAATGCATCTTCTAAGCTCTCATTTATGGTGAGTAACTCACAGTTCATGCCAACAGAAGTTTCATAGCATCTCATTCTGTGTCACAGGGGTGTGTGTGCAAGGTGAATGTGATTATGACATGAATGCAGTTTAGGCTGAGGAAGTAAAGGTTTAAATCTGGTCTCTGAGTACAAGTAAATTTCTTGATAACTCTGTCATTTCAAGGCTGACAGAGATTTAAGGTATATAATACTGGCCTCTAGGGCAAATTCCTAAGGCAGCATCTGAAGAAAAGCAGAGGATTTTTTATTGGCAGAATTTCTTTCATCTTCCTCCTACCATTTTAAATTAGACCTTTTAAGTTATCTGACTATTCTACTATTCTATTCTGCCACACTATTCTATTTTAAATATCTATTTTATTAACTAGAGCATTATAATTCTATAGAAGTTTCTAGGGGAGCTTACATCCTGTGAGCCTTGTCAAGCCTGACTGTGGCTGACTGCAACAGACTGCTGGAAACCTTGCTGCTATAATTCTAATTCAAAGGAACATATTTCATCGTGTACCATGATGGGCATCTTTTTGACTCCTCAGAAACCCCCTTTCTATATTTATGCATATTTTATAAAAAATACTATGAGCAATTTATCAAACTGCCAGAAACTCTGTTGATCCATAAAGCCTGATATCTCATACACAGTGGGTGGATGTCCAGCCACTATATTCATATTTTCTCAGTATGTCCCAAACAGCTGCACATTATAAAAAGAACCTGGAAGAATTGATGTACCTGATAATTTTATCATGAAAGGGCACATGTATTTCTGCCAATACAGAAAAGGATGAATTGTTCTTTCCCAAAAGCAAGCAATCTTGCCAAACCAGCTCTCTCTCTCACACACACACATACGCTGTGGGTTTATAATCTATCTTGTTATTTATCTCTGCCCAGGCCTCCTTTCTTACTGGGGTGGTTTGGGAAACCTATTGCTGATCAGTATGCCAATGAATACTTGTCTGCATCAGTTTCATAAACACCTTTTCTTGGGTTTCCTGACTCCTCCTCCTCCCCAAGGGCCAGCTCCTTGGAAGGATGAACGTGTCAGAGGGGAGGTTAACCTATCCATGAAGTCATTCAGCTGTAGCTGTGGTCATCTGAAAAAGGCTAATTAGGGATAGTCTGGCAGCACAACAGAAGTTATTATGGCTCAAGCACAGCTTGGCAGACATTTCAGCACTTTCAGCTGAGACATGTCACCTGCAGCAGAGGTGGGAAAGTCCCACTTTCCTCCTGGAGGCTAGATGTCAATCCACTCAGTAACAGAGACAGCTGAAGCATTTCATTCGCTGAGTTGTTTTTCTTTTATTAAACCATTCCCCCTAATGCTTTCTTTAGGTAAAAGCAGCAAAATGCTTAGGCACACTGTCGGCAGCATAAACATCTGTGTTCTTTATCATGTCCAAAGGGACAAAGCTGCAATCCAGACAAGCTTTTTTACCCAGGGATGTCCTGGGCAGGATGCACAAACTCCAAAAAAGCCAGAGAATGACAACCAGGGACAGTACTGGAACTACAAATCTCTCAAGAGATGATAGAGGCAAGCCTCACCTGGTGGCCAGAACCCTTGCCAGCCTCTTTGCATGTGACCACCAAGCATTAGCAAAATCTCTGTGAGAATCTTCCAGATAATTCCTTGCTTCCTTTTATAACCTTACTTCCAAGCAAACAGTTAAAAAAGATGGGCTGGTTTTTTTTTTTCTTTCCCTCTCTGAAGTGAGGAGGCAGAACAGTACTTCCCAGGGCAACAGCATAAGAGCACCAGCAGTCCAGTCATTCTGCTCTTGCCTCTGCCTGGAACTCACAGTGAGAGGCAAGGCCAGTGGACTGCCTGTGTCTTGCATGATTGCCCACACAGAAGCTCAGTGTTCGATCTTACCCTGTGGGTGTCCTCCTCCCCCTATGCAGTAAATGAAGGCAGATGACTTCAACAACACAAAGGAAGAATCATTCCCATCCAAACACAAAGGCAAGAAAATCACTTTCTAAATAAATGAATGACCAAACAGTGGACTTGGTTTCACAAGGAGGTACCGCTATGCTATGCCTGTGACAGAAAATTTCCTTGGATGACCGATAGATTTATTTATAATCCCAGATAAACTCATATGCTCCAAGAGAAGAAAAGAATTGTCCTTCATGCTTTCTGACAGTGGTTCTTTGATCAATCATTTATATATGAAAAATAGAAAAATAAATTATGAAAGGCAAACAACAACAACAAATAAAGGACTTCTTTTAAGACTTAATATTCCAAAGACCTATTCCACTAAAGCCAGCAACATATAAAATGCCACAAAAGACCTCACTAGTCCACAGGGCAGAAAAAAGGCTTTAGCACTGGAAGCAGATACATACCCACTCTCATTTCCATTTGATCCAGTGTTCAGGGGGAAGGTAAACCCTTAAGCAGATTGAATATACAAAGCTTCACAAGTGCTGCCAAGATACAATAATTTATACTGTACAAATAGCAGACACAATATTTTTGTTTTCCACATTGCTTTAGATGCAGCTGTAGCCCCAGGTGAATGACAAGTTCTGGTTTTGTACCCAAATGTGGCAGAATTTTGGGTACACCTTTAGAAACAGTGGGACTGCTACGTGCCTGTGTCCAGAAACAAAAATCCATCTGTAGTTCTGAGGTATTGCTAATGGCATAGCTAAAGTTATTCATAGTTTAGATTTACCAGAAATAGTTGGAACAAATTAATAATGAATTAGAACATTTCTTATCATCGCAGGGAGCGAGAGGGAATAAATAGAACCATCCATATTTTCTTATTACAAAACAGTGTGCAGCCTATTACCAAACACTAATTTAGTGTTGCTTGTGCTGGAAAACTGTTGAAGGGTCCCTGGCTCCTGACAGTGCAGCTTAATTCAGTCTGACGGGAGCAAGGCTGCACAGAAGCAGTCCAGGGCGGGCAGGTGAGGACCATCCCAACAGGGGTGAATCCCAGCCTTCCAGAGCCGGGCGCCGCTCAATAATTCCAATTAACCATGCTAAAGATGACAGAGACGGGTCACGCAGAGCCCAGTAAATATCAATCAGAACCACATATTCTGATGAGAGAATAACAAAGTCTTTCTCATTAAGGAAAAGAGAAAAGATGTTTGGTTGGGTGTAGAGGCCTGTCCTTGGTGGCTTGTACACCCTGCAGTGCAGCCTCTGCCTTGTGGGGCTGCAGCCCATGCTGGCCACAGCCAAAATTGCCCTGAGCATGGCAGCCCTTCACGTGGCTTAGCTCCCTGTTTTGTGCATAGTGAGCAACAGGGAGAGCTCCCACATCCCCTGGCAGCACAGAAGGGCCTGTGTGACACCAGATGCACAGCTCCAGAGATGTGGGGTGGGGTGTGGGGTGAAACTGGGGAGCTGGGTTTGCTGGCCTCCTGGGTTTGCCATGAGCTGGCTGGACAGCAGACACTGGGGTCACCAGCCAGACACTGGGGCCAGGAAACAGTACATAATCTTTGTCTGTTGTCATAACTTAAATAAAGTACTCTAGCCTACTTAGCCTAAAGGAAAATGTGTGGTTCTTAGTTTTTATATTTAACGATAGCACGAAGAATTTCTTTGTGTGTGGCCTTATGGTCCGATCCATCTCTATCTTCTAATAAAATGTATTTCTGTAACAGCTGAGGCAATTAATCACTTAAACAGAATTGGATTACAATCTCCATTACTAGAAAATCTTTAAAGTCAGGCTTGCTATCTTTCTAAAAGATCTCAAGCTATCGAGCCATTCTTTGTCCTGCTTTATGCAAAGGTCAGACTGGATGTTCATAATGGCCTCTTCTAATGTCAAAAATCGGTCTCTGACCCTTGTAATGCCACTCACTGATTTCAGACAGAACTGCACTGGATTTATTGACCCTTCTCATTAGGAATGAAGATTGTCTGCAGAAACTCCTATGCGATTTCATAACTCCAGGTACATGTCTATTGAGCTCATTATGTAAATACTTATGGCTTTAGTCAGTTTTGAATTTCATAGGAGTTTGCAGAGCACAGAACAAACCAGAAATTGCTAGGACATTGCAAGACTGAACTCACTCTTTTGATTCCCAGATCTGTGTTCAGTCTCCAGAGGTAACTGTATATGTCAATAGCAACAACATAATGATAAACCACGATACTTCGTAGATATGTTTTAAATCCTGAAACTTAAATATGGTATTTTTGACTGTAATGAAAATATATTTCCTGGGGATTTTTTGCTTCCAAGTGCAATCATATTATTGACTTTGAAATGTGCCTTCAGAAAAGAAAAATAAATAAGTTATTTGCATATAATTTGGGGTGATTCTCTGACATATGCTACCCTACAGCAAACCCAATTTTCCTCTAAGCCTCAGTAACACTTGAGATTGTTCTAAAAGGTATGTTGGTTTTAGCTGTCTGTAAAGAATATTTTACCGTTGCATAAATAACTTTAGCTAGTTTCTCTGATGAAATACCTGAGTGTGACATGAATTTGCTCTGAAACACAATAGACAAGAAGTTTGAGCAAGGAAATTAAGAAATAACATCTTATCATCTAATGCTAACACTTAAAGGTGTTTTGGCTTTTGGGTTTGGTTCTGGTTTGATTTTTTTAGTAAGAACTTGTCTTGGGTTGCAGTGTATTCTATTACCATCCTCATGAGCTGTTGAAACCAGGTGGGGCAGTGTTTCCTTGCCTCCTCCCCCCAGACTATCTTTCTGTCAATGGCCCATCATTGTCCTGCCGCATGACTCAGAGATAACTCCCTCCGGACTATCTTCTGTTAATGAGCCTAATCAACACTTGGCCTCGTGACTCATTACCCCATTGTGAGATGCTCCACCCAGAGGGAGGAACCAAGCATCCCATCCTGGATATAATCTGAGATTCCAAACACCTCATACCCTCTTTCCATTGGATTCCCGGAGGACAGAAGCTACACAGCCACCACTGGACCTTCTGAGGAAGAACAGACTCTTCTACAGGATCACTCTTCAACAGAACCACAGCCACCATTTTATCGGACTGCTACTGCCACCCTGACTAACAGGGTGTCAGGTTGTATCCTGACTGTCAGTTTGAGCCAGTGTTTCTGCCTTTTTTTTTTTTTTTTAATTTCCCTGTTAAATTGTTATTCTGACTTGGTGCCTTCCATTGGTTTGTTTTCAAGCTAGTACAGGACTCCACAAGGAGACACCTTTATATGTTTCACATACCTTTCTGGGATAAAATTATCACATTCAAAAGAAAGCCATTGTCCAGAACATTATTTATTCAAACATCTCCTCTATGGAAAGTAAATAACTCTGGTTTTAATACAGCTCTTAACCCTTAGATCAGTTCTACCAGTTTTGTTCTGAGACAGGGATTGCTTCTGATGTACTGTTTATTTCCACATAGCCTTTCTTTCATTCCTCTCATTCCTAATGCAGAATATTTTTATATTGTTATCACAGAGGTACAACAAAGTAAACCTTGTTTACTACAAGATAAATACTGGAATAGGAGATTAAATTCTGTTTATGAAAGGGGAAAATATTTGTTCAGTACTGAGAAAATTCTGCTAAAACCTCCATGTCACAGATTTAGAAAAAAAATATTATCTTTTATTTTAGATGAAAGATGAGCTGCATGTGGTCTGGTGATGATATGCCCATACTTAATGTGGGTTCCTCATACTTATAAAAAATGCTACAATTATGCAATAAGTTTAATCTGAATGCATTATCACTAATCTTACAATATTCTTGTAAGTCATATATTTATTAATATATTACATCCATTTCATCCAATAAAGTATTAAATACATCAAACTCAGTGACTTTCTTGGGAGCACATAGCTAAAAAACATTAATAGTTCCAAAACAAATACCTGACTCCATTGATGTCAAAGGCAAAGATCCTGATTACTTAAGTGGGGTCAGATGATCACCTTTGGTAATCTGACTCCAATTTTTTGCAAGTGTTGAAAGTTTACCACTCAGGAATAATACTTCTCGTGCCTCCAAGTACTCAGTGCCACTAATCTATAGTGCCACTATAATCTATAAAGTAAATATCTGCCAGTGAGTTCTGTCATGAATTCAAGGGAGACTAGTGTTTAGCTTCTATGAAGAGTGATTTTAGTTGAAGAAATTCCTGTCTCAGCTCCCAAACTTGTAGTTCATTAGGTGATGGTCTCCACCAGGGCCTGTAGAAATCATCAACGCTAAAATGGCAAAGAAAATATCTCCAAGAAAAAGAAAATGTACAGTCAATGACATGAAACACTAGTGAATTCATGTATTTGTTGCTAGTTTTAAGATGATTAATAACCATGAACTAAACTAAAAAGAATTAAAACCACATTACTCATCCTCTGAGAACAAGGTAATCCAAGGAGACTTTGCAACTGAGTAAAAGCTGTCCTTCAAAAGAAATCTTTCCCCATCTTCCAGTGTTGATTAGTGAATAATACTGCTAGTCATTACACTCAATAGAGTTGGTGTCCTTCCTTGATTTTCATGAGGGAAGAAGAGGCAGTAAGGAGAGCTGAATCACAAGTTTTCCTCATGTTTTTTCTTAATGCACAGAACTTCTCTGGAAAACAGTGACAGGTAAAGTCAGCACAGTCACTGAAGTGCATTAGAAAGATGGTAAAAGTTCCCAAGCATTGATCCACAGACAAAAAGTACAAACTTGGTATTAGGATGTGAAGAAAAGTGTAATGCCCAATGATTCCTCTTGTTTTCAACATCTGCATTTAGTTTAAGTATTTAAACCTATAGTAAGTACTTTTTCAGGATCACTCCTCACCATTTCTATAGATTCCACAGGATGGGAGACAAACCACTCCAGAATGCATGATTCATGGTTATAAAACTCAGAGATGTCAACTGGGAAAAGTGTTGCAAAACAGTACATCCTGGAGGTATTTTGTGCTGTGCTACATTAGTCCAAAATGAGCCTGCAACAAAAGGGAAGCTGTGCTTGAAGAAGAAAACATTTCCTCTGCTCCAGTTAGGTATTATAAAACTGAAAGGTCACAGAGATATTAAAATCCATTTTTTTTAGCTCGCAAGAAATGGAGAAAAGGTGAGGGGGTGGTGGAGTTCTCCATTCAAATGGTTTTTTCAGAAGAAGCAAGGTGGATTGAAGTCAGGTACAGCTCTTTAATTCCACAGAGGTCTGTGAGCAAAGCACTTATATTTGCTTTAGCTCACAGCTGCTGCCTTACTTTTGCTGAGCACTGCATATGTGTAACTCCCAGTGAACTATTCCATGTCACTAATATACTTATATGGCCTGGAGTCCTATTTAGAAAAGCAGCAAGTTTTAAATAAATGAATACAACAAATAGGAATGCTGAATGTTTGCCTTCCTTGGGACTGGGCTGTTAAGGGCACCTGCATAGTACTGGCTGTAGGAACTGTTTATTTCACAGTATCTTAAACTTTTAGATTGTTTTTCAGGCGAAATGTTAAGGCAGATTGAAAGGAAAACTTCTATGGATGACACCTTCACACTGCTTTCCCAACAGGACCAGCAGAAGCTGTACCTCTGATAGAAAATCCTAAACATTTTTCACACAAAGCATCTGAAAGTAAGTTATAAGGAAAACCCTGTCTGTGAATGAAGCAGTACTGCAGAGAAATCAATGAAATTCACACAGACATATTGCAAAGAAGATCTGTAGTGCACGTTTTAATAACTCAGCACCGGATTCTCTCTCTTTATTTCACATCCTCATCACTCGGTTTTGCTTTGGCAAAAAGCTACAGCAGTATGAGACGCATCCATCCATCCTGTCCTGTCCTGTCCACCTCCAGAAAGCCGTAAGTGTCACAGATGCATCATACACAACAAAGTTATCAGAAATAAAGCAAGGAGGGGTTCATCTGTGAGAGAAAACCCAATTTTATTCCCACCTTAGCATCACCGAGGTGCTGGTGCAGAAGGTTGTGGCAGACTCCTGTGTGATTTTCTCATTTTCCTGGCTGTTAGATCTGTTACAGATTAGGCTGGGAGCAGCAAGACCAGAAGAGTCGAATTGGGAATATCTGCTGTTTGTTTGCTCTCTCATGGCCCAGTTTCTTAGACCTGTTGTAGGCACAGGAGTGCTGTGGGCACGGGGTACACTTGTCCCAGCAGACACTGGGGGTCTGGCCAGCTTAGGCAAGGCTTGACATCTTACATGTTTGAGAGGCATCTTCCAATGCCACGGACCATACGAGACAAAAAGGGACGGCCATCCCGAGGGGATCTGAGAGACAGCAGGAAGGGAGGATTTGTGCAGGAGTAGGAGTACACACAGGCTGGTTTTCATTTAGCCAGACTGAGAAATAGCAGCCTCAAGGACATAGCAACCCTGGTTTTTGCACACAACAGTCCTTAGATGCTGTCCCACAAACAGCTCTGCAGGCCGGCGGAATTCAGCGCACAGTGGGAGTACGTGGCCAGATGCTCCTTGATGGCAGACACTGGGCGGGGGAAGCGCAAACCCCTCGTGCCACCTTGTGGCTGCTGGATTACAGCTGGCACAGGGGGATGCCACCCCTCCTGCTCCAAGCCACGCTCTTACAATAAAAGCACTTTTGCCTCCTGCGAGCTTTGGGGACGTCAATCTCTCACTTTCGGGCGGGTGTGAGCCCTCACCCCGACTATCTCCTACAGGCGCATTAAGGGGCCTGAGTCATCCTGAGGTGCACTGGGAAGCAGCAAACAGTCTCCAAGGCGAGCAGGGGCAGGCATGAATGCCGATCCCACAGGCTGTGCCTGCGAGCCCAATGGAAAATCGCCTCCCGGTTTGGGTACACGATGTTCTAAGTGCGCTCTGTGACTGGCCATGGTGAGAAAAACATTTTCTTGTTCTCTCCCAGTGCATTATGAAAACCCACTAAAAGGTGCTTTTCACGCCACAAAACCTTTTAAGAGGATTCTGTCAACACAAAAGCAACATTGATAGCAGTTGCCTTTAAAAGTACTTGAGTCTTCAAACTCTGAAATGTGCTTCTTAATTTTTTTTTTTTTTTTTTAATTTTCCAGACTTGGTCTACTACCAGGCTTCAGAGAAATGTTTTCTGTAATTGCATGAGTAAGAAAATGCATTGTGAGATTAATGCACATAACAGTTATTAAAACAATTTGTAAACGTATTGTCCACAAAATGGATATTAAAACACATGGATCTTTGCCTCAGTAATAAAATAAAATTGTTGTAGGGAATTTTGTCAGAGATATTGAGAGGACTATGAGACCCATTTGCATGTGGCGCACATGGCCCTGGTCATGTCACCAAGGGGTCACAGTTTTCTGCTGTATTTCTTTTCTCTTCTCCTTTACCCCTCATTCATATGTATTGGTACCCTGGCACTGGATGATAGGATGCACAAAGCCGATTTTTCTAACAGAGATTTTCCTCTGCTTCTGATGATATTAAGAAGTAAGTTGCCACGCAGAAAGCATTATGCCCACCTCACATACTTCAAGTACAATGCTGCCATTGCTGTCTCTTGGAAAACATATGGATGGGCCACCACTTTCACCCTTTCATCTCTCAGCAACTAGGGAAGCAATTTTTGATAAAATAGGATGAGCACTCAGAGTTCTGTCTCCTGCAACTTCTTTCTTAGCTTTCATTCTGATAATCTCGTTACTGTAAAACTTGTGTAAATGCTTCCTACAGAGCCATTTCAGCACCAGAATTTGCAAGTAAAAACAGTCAGTTAGTTTATAAATTATGTGTCTTCCATATTTGGGAAACAACGTATAGCTCTGGCCACTGCAGCAGGCAGTTAAGGAAGAAAAAACTAGAAAATCTTAGTGTTGGTACTGCTGAGAAGGAATCATGTGCCAGTCACTTTTTGTGCTGAGAGGAACAAGTATTACAGTAAGGAAGAGTTCACTGTTTGGAATAGTACCAAACAGCAAATTATTTTTTATTTTAAAAGGTTTTTATTTGTTCATTCAATAGGAAGCATCAAAGATGCTAGCAGCTAAAAATTAATCAGTCTGCACCAAAATATCCTGCTTCCAGAAATAATCATGCAAGTGATAAAACCACTGGTCATCTGTTGCTTTGCAAAACTTTTTCAATTTCTAAGATGGCAATCCACAGCTTGCATCAATGCCTTATCCAGCAGAGATTAGCCAACCTGGTTGGACAGCTAGTAAAAATGAAATTTCAGATATTCAGGATCAATGCATTCCCTGAAGACTGTGGAGCTCAGGTTGACTGCCAACCCTGACACCTGCCAGTAAGAGTTACATTGCAGTGCTATGCAGTAACAGATCCCAAAAGGGCTTCAATATTTTGACCATGTATCAGGAACTCAGAGGCAGTCACTGGAGAATATCCTTCGGTAAGGATAGTTTTATGGTTATAAAAAATGCAAAACGCATAATACAAAATTCAGCTGTGGTGTTTTCTTGTTTGGTTTTTTCCTTTTCTTTTCTTTTTTTTTTTTTTTTCAGGATTAAAACAACATTTCCAAAGAATAAGCAAAACTGACCTCACCTACGTACAAAGACTGAAATGTGCTAAACTTTGAAGACTATAAAAGATACATAGGGAACATTCTGCATCTGAGGAACAGTAATTCTGGATCCTGCAGAAAGGTCTACAAGATGGAGGTGACTAATCTGGCCTCTTTAATGACTAGAAAAAAAAACAAATTGGAAAATAACCACCTTCCAGGCCTCACTTCATGCAATGACCTGGAAAAGAAACCCTATTGGCACCAGCAATCAAGTTTTCCTGTATTATCTTCCCAGGGGGTTGATTACACTGTCCTAAATATTGGGTGAGTGCCTGAGGTCCAGAATTCTTTACACTGTAGTTATTCCTCAAGAATCCAAACACAATTAGAAAAGCAGCAACATACAGTGGTAGTCAGTATACAGCATTAGAATAACAACAGTTCAGAATTGCCAATCAGGAGGGGTACCAAAACAAGGATATAGCACACCAGCTGTGGACTTCATGATTTTCAAGCCACTTTTTACAACAGGAGCAGAAAAGTAGCTCAGAAAACAGGAAAGCATGGCAGTATCACATCTGTTTTTCCCAAACTGACAATTTTTGTAGCTAAATGAAAAATAAAGAAATTCATAGAATTGTAGACTCATTGAAGTTGGAAAAGACCTCTAAGTTTGAGTCCAGCTCTTAACCCAGAACCTTCAAGTCCACCACTAAACCACATCCCCAAGTGCAACATCCACACCCCTTTTGAACACCTCAAGGGTGGTGGCTCCACCACTTCCCTGGGCAGCCTTTTCCAATGTCTAGTTGTCTTTTCAGTGAAGAATTTTTCCCTGATATCTGTTCTAAACCTCCCTTGGAACAACTTGAGGGCATTTTCTCTCATCCTGGTGCTTGTTACTTGGGAGAAGAGATCAATCCCCACCTTGCTACAGCCTCTACAGTCAGGTGGTTGTAGAGAGAGCAATGAGGTCTCCCCTGAGCTTCCTTTTCTCCAGACTGAACAGCCCGAGCTCCCTCAGCCGCTCCCCATATGAGTCACTCTCAAGACTCTTCCCCAGCTCCATTGCCCTTCTCTGGACATGCTCCAGCACCTCAATGTCCTTCTTGCAGTGAGGGGCCCAGAAGAGAACACCGGATTCCAGGTGTGGCCTCACCAGTACCGAGTACAGGGGGACAATCCCTGCCCTGGTCCTGCTGGCCACACTGTTGCTGATACAGGCCAGGATGCCATTGCTCTTCTTGGCCACCTGTGCACACGCCGACTCTTGTTCAGCCAGAGCTCCTTTTCCAGGGAGCAGCTTCCCAGCCACTCTGTCCCCAGCCTGTGGGGGGGCTGTTGCAACCCAAGTGCAGGACCTGGCACTTCGCCTTGTTAAATCTCTTACAATTGGCTTCAGGTACCATTCTCCAGAACCCAATCTCTTCTAATTTATTTTTAAGAAGAAGTTACAGTTTTATCTTGCATGCATGATTTGTTCAAAGGATACTTGAAAAGTAAACTTTTGAAGCCAGCAAAAGCCTTTAAGCATTCTAAATAAGCGATGGATTTGTTGCACTCACATTTCTAACTTACGTTAAACCAAACAAAGAGCAGAAAATGTTTTTCAATATTAGCTTATTACACTGACAGAGAGTTCCTCAATGTTCCTCTCATATTTTTGTTCCCGCTATGGTCAAATCTCAGTGTGCTGGCTAGTACAGGCAGTGTACTCTGTCAGGCACTACTTCACCTGTTGGAAATGGTTCTTACCCAAAGGCTTCACAATCTGAAAAGAGAGGACAGGCATGAATAAGAAACTGTAAGCACAAGAGAGACTTCTTGCCTGTGATTATACAGGGAAAGTGGTCCCAAAGTGGGAGATAAACTCTACATCTGCTGCTCTCTTTCAACATACTACTTAGAAGTACACAACTGGGGTTTTTCTCTTCCTTTTTCTTATGGTTTGGGCATTATAAGGCTTGGTCTCACTGGCAAATTTCAGCTAAAGATCATAGGAAATGTATTCTGTTAAATGTAACTCTCTGGCCAAATTTGTGCTTGCTACCTAATCCTCGATACTACTGTGCTGATAACTGCTTCTTTTGTGGTGCTCACACTTGAAAGAGAGGTCAAATTGTATGGACAATTTTTTGCCTTCAATGTGATAATCAAGCATGCCTGCTGCCTGGACTCCTGCAGGGAATTCTCATCCAGCACTATAATTTCCAATCCCTTAGCCTATCAAGTACTGTTGATGTTTCATTTCAGGCAGAAGACCATGAAGTGTTTTTTAGCTCTCAGAGGCCTTAAGGAGGAAACAATTTTAAGCAATGTAAGAAAAAATACAACAATTGCATGCACCCTTATTGTATCACCCATATGCCGCAGCGGAGGTCAGCTGGTATTAAAGATGACATGTTCTTATTCTTATTTGCTTTATATGCTTTATATGTTAATTGCACACATTTCCTTACTCTAAGGTCTGGAAAAAGTACCCTTCTGTAGCAAATTCATCTCAATCACATAACTTGAGTTGGAAATTTTTCTCAAGAAACTTTGCTTAAAGTGCTTTAAAGATGGAAGAAGTGCATACTTACACATTTTATTGGATTCATGTTATTATAAGAGTAAACCTGAAGTGAACATTTCTTCTGCTGAACTGGAGTCTGAGCTGAGACGCTTTTTAGAAGCACAGGTTTTACTTCACTTCTACTGAAAGCTTCAGCCCTGAGGTGATGAAATCACCCTGAATGCCACATGGAGAGAACACCATTCAGTAAGCAGTGATCTAGTTGAAAAGATCAAGAAAGTAATTTGTGGCCTTTTACATCTTTAATGCAGCATAGAGGGTTTAGTCATTTTGGACAGAGATAGATTAGATGTGTCTGAGTGAGTAACCTGAGGGCAATTCATTAATTAGGAAGAACATGCAGCTGCATATGGGCAAAATTAGGAAGAAAACACATTTGCAGATGCATGAATGGAAGCATGAACAATTCCTTCCCAGTTTTCTTGTCTGAACTGTCATAAAAGCTTGATTTGATTCTGAAAATTGATCATTTATTTTTGGAGATTTTAGAGGTGCCTGGGTAAGTACAGGGGGATGAAGTCCATACAACTTAAATCCTATTTCAAATTGCTTTGATCCTGCTCCTCATGGTTCGTTTCAGATCTGCAGTGTCTGGTGTTTTGGGTAAGTCAAACACTGTGTTTAATTGACATATAAAACCAGATGTGGGAGCTGAGTGGCTGAATGGTGATAAGCAAAATAAAAGATCAGACACAGAAGTGAAAGAGAGGTCATTAAATGAAACAACTTTTATGAAACTGTAAATATCTGTTGCAGTCTTTCAAATTGCAAATTTCTGATCTATAAGAATGCCTACCAAAATCCTATTTAACCAATATTGCCAAAATAATGGATACCATTATACTTGTCACCATTTTCCTGTTCTCCTGGGAAAATTATTGTTTAGAGATTACAGACTAAGGCAGTTTGAAATCAGATGTCCTTAAACATGATGGAAGAGGAGGAAGAATTGACAGTGCAGTACTTTTTCATTTAAAAGAACATTTTCCTCTGTACATTGTACTTCAAAGATCAGACATATCACTTTAATCTGCATTTAATTTCATTACTGACAGAAGATACTGAGAGAAGAGAAAAACAGCTAAGCAAGCAGAATTGTAAAATTCTCTGTTGAACACAAGAAATGAGCATTCAATATTTTCCTCTACCCACTTCATAAATGAAAAGGTCCCAGTTCGCACATTCACACCACTTAGAATCTGCTTTGAGGTCCTAAGATAATAATAAAAAAAATTTAATATGCAGAATTTTCTATTCATATTTCATTACTTGAAATTTTAGCCAAAGTGTATGAATTAAAAAGAATTCAGCAAAGTCCTCAGACATCAAGTGCAGCAAGTGAAGTAGGCAAAGAAAGGAATGTAGCTTGGTACTGTTGGACTATAGTTTCCTAAAGTGATCATGAGTATCTCTTGTTGAGATACCTCTTCAACACCCCACCAGCTCAATTCAGTTCCCATTCCTCCCCAGCCAAAAACGCTTGCCATGAAGATGGATGATGAAATTTAGAAATTTAGCAAATAGTGGGATTGATGAGAAAAGGAGTAACAGCTGAAGGTTGGGTGTTTTAAAGGTCAGGCTCAGATGTGCTGACTGGGTAGGAGTTTACATAATAGACTCATCTGCCATGTCTCGTGAAAGGTTAGTGCTACTAACTTCTGTGTCAGAAATCAGTCAGATGTAATATAGGCTCAGACTGTCGGAGCTTTAGGTGATTCCCATGTATGGCAACAGATTTTTTTAATGGAACCCAGGACTTACTTTGACTATGTTTAATAACACTGCAAGTCAACTTTCTTTCAGGACTATACATTGTATTTTAGGAGCCTGATGTCAAAGAAAAGGTGCATGTGAATAGACTTTCATGACTGCCCATCTCTCACTTGGAGATCAGAAGAAGTTCCAGATGTTCACACACTTTGAAGTGGGTGCTGGGTTTATTTGAATATCTGGACTAAAGTACTGCAAAGGTGAGTGTTTAAGGGCTTGACAATCATTATCCCTTTTCAGGTGAATGCTGAGTCCCTTTGACAATGTCTCTTAGTAAGTAGTTGAAAACAAGTATGTTTGAAACAGTATCCCAGAAAAGATAAGTAATAACACTTTATTAGAGAAATAATTTGACACGGCCATGCACTAAAAGCATCTGTGACTCTCTTAAGCATCTGAACTCTCAGGGGTTAGTATTCCTATTGTTTTTACTGTTTTATCTTAATTGCATCATAAAAGCCTAAAAAACATCACAGTGGTGTCAGTTAATATTGAAATGGAAGACACATATTAAAAAAAGATATAAAGGATCACAAAACAGAAATGCCTAAGATGAAATTAGACACTATTAACAAGTGACTATTGTATGTGTCTGATGAGAAAGGGCACAAGAGAATGAATTATTTAAGTTATGCACATACTTAGAGGAAAACAGGTGCTTACAAACTTTAGGACAGAAAACCAAGTATAAAATCCTTCAGCTACCACAGTTACTTTGGTACAGTTTGGATGGACTTCAAGTTAGCAGTTTTGAATGTGTCAGAGTGATAAATAAAATCCTTGGCAGAATGCAAAACTGTGATAGCTTAAAAGAGGAATTCCTTGAGGAAAAATGTGAGAGGTAGAACAGATGTTCCACTTCCCAGATAAAATGTCTTCAGCAAATCCACGTATCCACTGTAGTTTAATTGAAGAGTCGTCCATCCTACATTTTCACAAGGTGGAGACACTTGTTTACTGATGGAAGGGAATGGTTACTTCTTCTTTTTCAATAAATATTTCATTATATAACTACAAAGAGAGACAAATGAAACCTCCAAACACCAGCTAATAGGTCCAAATCTTAATGGTTCTTTACAAGGCAAAGGACACATGACAGTTCTTTCCCACATTTTCGTAAAATGATTAAGCACCACCATTCCGAGAAAAAAAAAAAAAAAAAGATATTCTGGTAAATTACTTTTGTGACATCAGGAAAAAATAGACTTCTTTGCAGACATATAATAGTCTCTAATGGCAAGATATTTATTTACAAGTAAATATAAGCAGTCCGTTTGGGGTTTAGTCAATTCATTCTTCATTTCAACTAAAAAAGCCAGACACAAGAGAAAAAAATTGTCATTGTCAGATGACAGTATACCATGTCTCACCTTGATTTGTGACTTTGGAAATTTAAGAACCAGGTTTTGAGAGAGGCTCTGCTTTTACCCAGGGGGCTGCATGTCTGTAGTCACGAGTGAATTTCTTCAACCCACACTGGATTTGGGAACGAAGGACTGTGACTCACACCACACCAGTGGGCAGGAGGAATCGTGGCTCCGCGCTTTGCAGTTCCAATCCATGTTTTTTTACTTCTTTGTTTCACACCAGAGGGGAAAACTCATTTGTTTAGTTTCACTTATTCAATCTCATTCAGCTAAATATTGAACCAAATAAGTTTTGAGTTGACCGACCCTCATTTTGGCCAAGAAACAGGTAAGGCTCTAAGTTTGGTTTGAAGATATTCAGGAACATAAACTTGTCTCTTTGTCAAAGCTTGCCCCAAAGATTCTAGCAAAACCTTGAAGGAAATCTGACACAACCTAAAACTTATCCAGGCAATAAAGAGAAATATGATGGAATTCATTCCTTACTATCTGAAGAACTCCTCGTTTGACATTAATTTCAGCAGTTCTTCATGCAGAGACATGGAGAGGTGACAACATCTGGGTAGCACACAGAAAACTTAGAGAAGAAGGCAAGTGTCAAGTCTTCAGGTGTGCACAGAACTTATGCTGTTGAGCCCTTGCAATTGCTGCTCTGGCACTTTGCATGCTGCTGGGACATGACCCATTTCAGACAAAATATGCTAATAAAGATATTTTATCAGCATGACACTTTTCAGCTTTACATATCTAGTGACACTTAGAAAAAATTTTTGAACAAGTGATGCTTGTGTTTTTCAAAGTTGGATTGATTCATTGATAACTGTGCACCGTGAGGGACCAAGTATCTACTCTATGGAAATCAACTCTATCTTGCAAAACACAGATAAAAAGAGTGCACCAGTCATGGCATTCATGCCAAGGGATCGTATTGAACTGGTTAGTCTCAAAAGAATTATCATCAGCACCTCATATCCACCAGATTTTAGTGCCATAAGTGCAACTAATTGAGAAGGAGGCAGAGGAGGGAAAGCATGAAATGAAAATTCAAGTAGTGTCATAGCCCTGAGGCACTGCCAGCCCTACCTGTCCCTGTCCACCCCCTCCAGAACTCCCAGTACCCTGCCTACAGCCCAGAACTTCATGTCAACCTGCCAGGGCCATCAGCCCCCTGCCCCAACACCACAGCAGTGCCAGTCTCCAGCACCCAGGTTCCCTGCCTCCACCTGCAGGTCCACATCTTGGCCTGTCCCCAGCCCCAGAGAGGAGCCCAATGCTCCCGGCTGTGGTGTGGGATGAGCCCCAGCTGCCAGAACCTGCCCTGACAGACCCAGCAGGGAGCTCCCATGGTCCCCAGGGACCGGCAGTGCCCTGATGGGATGAGAGATAAATTGTACAGCTCCAGTCAGATGAGCTGGATTTTCCAACATGCAAAAATCCCACTGGATTTTCCAACAGTTTTCCTTGAGGAAAGCTGCAATACTACTCTAGATATATGCTTTTGAGGCGTCCCTGTGCTGCCACTTCAACAGCATGCCCCAGCAGCAGCTCAACATCTGCTGCAGCTGGAGCCCCTCCAAGCCCAGTCCTGCTTCTTCCACCCTTTTCAGACCCCCTTGAACAAGTTCATTTTGAGCTTTTCCTGGATTTTTTTGCAAATACTCTTTAACAATTGTTTTGATTAAAACACACAGGGATCTTGAGGCCGCATCAGGAATGAGAAGCAGCGATGGAGTTCAGGGAGTTTTCTCTGGTCCCCACAGGTGCTTCTGCAAGGGCTGAAGTGTGTCCTGGCTGGAAAAACTTTCATGGTGCTGGTGGCACCGTGGTAGTGTCAGTGTGTTGATGTGAAGTGACTGCAGAGCCATATTTCTGGCTTTATTGAGAAGGGTGGAACACCTCTCCTATGAGGAAAGTCTGAGAGAATTGGAATCATTCCACTCGGAGAAGAGAAGGCTCTGGAGAGACCTTTTTGTGGCCTTTCAGTAGGGACTACAAGAGAGATGGAGAGGGACTTGTTACAAGGTCGTGTGGTGATAAAACAAGGGGGAATGGCTTCAAACTGAAAGAGAGTATGTTTAGATTTTGATATTAGGAAAAAATTGTTTATTGTGAGAGTGGTGAGGCACTGGAATGAGTTGACAGAGAAACTGTGGATGCTCCATCCCTGGAAGTGTTCAAGGCCAGACTGGATGGGGCTCTGAGCAATCTGGTCTGTTGGAAGATAACCCTGGCCATGGCCGGAATTTGGAACTAGATGATTTTTAAGGTCCCTTCCAAACCAAACCATTCTAGGATTTGCAAGAGGAGTGTGGGACAAGCTATGAACTACTGTTTGGTGAAACAAGAGTGCTGTTGACCAGCTAGAAGTAGGACAAAAAGAAATAATTTTGGTTTTCAGCAAATGTTAACAATGTTAGATATGTGGTGAATTTTCTCATTGTAAAGCCAATCAGCCTCAGGACCAAGGGGTAGAGAAATTCTGAGAGACCCCCTTCATTCAAGGCATTTACAAATTATTTGACAAACATCTTTGCCAGTGGCCTAGATACACCTGATGCCTTTCACCAAAGAATTAGATTAGAAGATTTATTTAAATCCTTAACACATTAGATTTCTATGATTCCTATTTCTACTACTGCTAGGAGCAAGGTATTTTTGCTCTGTAGAGTTATGAACAGTATCTTATCCATATTTCTTACATAGCATCTAACCACCTGTGTCTTCTGCAGTATGAGCCTCTGGTAGTCCAAAGAAATGGAAAACAAAGGAACAAAACTATGTTTTGCTCCTGCCACTGCTAAAAGAAAGATTGTCTTCGATACCTTGCATTCAAATAAAATTGTGGAAAGGAGGAGGTTTTGCCAGTGGTTACCTGCAGGAAAATAAAAACAAAATAAAATTCAGAATGAGAATTTGACTTATTCTTCCATTTAAAAAGAAATAATAAAAGGAAGAAGGAATTATCTCTTCTGAAAGTGCTAATCCCAGAGGCATTGTAATAGCTGAAAAATATCTTTTTCACATTCTCTATGCAAATAATCTTTATCCACTTTTAGATAATGACATTTGGGTAGAGAAGAATAGATTTCCTTTGGGAATGCTTTTATGTCATGTGGCATTCAGTTCCTGAAAACAGCAATTGATCTGTGGGGGTCAAATATACTTAAGATATGATTAATGTTACCAGAAATTAGTCCCTCAACAGCCTCTTTTTCAGGCACAATACCAATAATCAGCTGGCTTCTTTTCCATGCACACATAACACATACCATATTGCTGTTACTTTGCAGAGTTTGTATTTAGCATTTATCCCATTTTTGGATTCACTGTTTTGTTGGTATTATTAGACATAAGCCCATAAAACTAATTTTCACCAATATTAGTACAATCTACATGGCCCAAGGCCTACAGTTGTAGCAGTATTTTTGCTATATTAGCCATGGGTCCCTTGTGAGAAAACTACGGTGCAGAAATTTACTGTGCTCATGTGACAGCTGTTCACCACGTGTTTGGAAGGAACTATCAGGTGTGTTTCCAATTAAAGTGTTCAAGGAATCATCAACAGAAAGTGGCAGCTGACAAAATCTAGGCTTTCCCCTACTCTAAGCCAAAGTTCTGGTGAGAGGAATTTATTGCAGAAACAATAGCAGACATGAATAGCAGTTTGCTGAGATGTAAGTTTGATACCCTGCTCTGATTTTCTAGGAGCACTCCGGCGTTTGCTTGTACAGACACAGGAGGAAATGCACAAGACCTTATAGATGCTATAACTTTCTGTGGGTTTTTTGTTTTATCTTTTATGAAAACTGCTCTGCTTAGAATACTTGGTTGAGGAAGCATAGAGCCCCACATTTGAGGTGGCTTTTTGCAATGCAGGACACTCGAATGGAAGTGTCTGCAGGACCTAGGAATTGTAGTGAGCAGAGTCGGAGGTGTAAAAGCATAAAAACTGTTGTATTGTCTCAGACCAGTGGTCCATCAAAACTGCTTGCCTACCTCCAACAGCAGCTGCTAATAGATGCTTAGGAAAGACCACAAGAACAGCACATGCCTATATTGACACTTTTTCCCCAAGCACTTACAGCTTCTGGATGTTTGTGGCTTAAGGAATTACTGAGATATTAAGTGTATCCTCAGTCTGATGTTCTGTCCTTGTTTGACTCTTCCCTATGAATGTGTCTAATTGCATTTTGAACAGTTTTATACCTTTGACTTGCATCAGCTGTGTGAAACGAGTTTCACACCTTAATTAGGAGTTGTGCCTAATCAAGTCTCTATTCTGGATTGGACTTCAAGGTTTCTGTCCTCTCCCTCCCCTCCTGCCACACCAAAATCTTGTGGGACTAGAATTTCAAAATTCAACACTTAATAAATGAGAACTTCTGCCCATGTAATCCTTTTGCTGTGACACTGGTATACAGGGCAATTCAAAATTGCACTCTTTGGATGACAGCCATATGCTTCATCTACATACTAACATTACTGGCTTGTCCCTTAAACATAACCAGAGTCCATGGTGGAGTTTGGAGGATGAGTACTGCAAAAGCTGGGTACTGCAAAAGGGTACCTGCTCAGTGCTTATTGACAAGCAGGTTTAACTTAAACTACAGCTTTGCAAGTGAGGCAGATGTGAAATACCAGAGTGTGGTATGTCCAAGCATTCCACACTGATGGTGGTTACACTTACCTTATCACGCAAGACAAAGAGATAAGCTAATTGTTTGATCAGGCTTAGCATTCTCAGATAGTACTTTGTCAGTAATACCTGTTTATAAGCAAAATTCATTCAATATTGTATCTTATAATGTTAGTTCTGAACTAGCCAGCTATACAAATGGCAAAGTACTGCATCTCAATTATTACATCAGAGCAGTACATGGTGCCTGCTCTATGCTGACAAGTCTGCCACCCTGGAGCACATACAGGCATCTCTGAGACACAGGAATTCCCTGCTTGCAATTTGTGAAGAGTCCTTGGAAAGCCCAGAGTTGATCTGGATCTACCCACTGTAGTGTAGGTAAGGATGAGGGTTGAATAACATTTTTCAGATGTATTAGGCCAGCCATTTCAATGTCAGTGCTGGCTAGAAAAAAGATCATGGCCAAGAGGCACAAGGAACAAAACTAATGAAAAGCCCTCAGGCCATATCCTGTCCTCTCCTGGAGACCCTAGCACAAGGAACAGTTCAGAGGAGACAGATTTTGGGTTGTACAGGTGTTTCTCTTATGTCAGCCATTCCCAGCTATTTCAGCAGCCAAGAAAGGCAAATGCAGTAGAGATTAAAAATTACTGAAGAGCCCAGTACAGGTTAGGATCTGTGTGGCTGGGGAGCAGCCTTGCTGAAAAGTACCTGAGGGTCCTGGTACACAACAGAAGCTGAACATGAGTCAGCAGAGCACAGCTGCAGCAACAAAGTCAAACTGGATCCTGGGCTGCAGCCACAGGAGCATTACTGGCAGGCTGGAGATGTGATCATTCCACTCAGGGTTGGTGAGGTTGCATCTGGAATGTTGTGTCCAATTCTGGTTACTACAATTCAAGAAAGACAGAAACAGACTGGAGAGGGTTCAAATGAAGGCTGCAAAGATGGTCAAAGGGCTGGAGAACCTCCCCCATGAGGAAAGACTGAAGGAGGTAGATCTTCCATCCATGGAGAAGAGACGGCTTACTGGGACCTCATCACACTATTCCAGTGCTTAGAGGGCAGATACAAGGAGGGCAGAGGCTCCTTCTTCACAAGGAGACACACAGAAAAGACAAGAGGCAATGGGTACAAGTTGTACTAGGAGACATTTCACCTTGATATAAGAAAGAAATTTTTCACAGTGAGAATATTAACTCAGTGGAACAACCTTACCAGGAAAATGGTCCCCATCACAGAAGGTTTACAATTTGAGACTGGTCAGGTTGCTACATGATTTCTTCGAGGCTCCCTTTCCCAAAAAGTTGGGAAAGATGAAAAGTTGGGCCAGATGAATTTTCGAGGTCCCCTCCAACCTGGGCTGTTCCATGGTTCTGTGATTCTATGATATAAGTTAGGGCAGGTGTACACTGCACATAGGGCCACAACAAGCTCCAAGGAGATTAGAAGGACCAGACTGTGTTTGTGCCATTTCCCCAGTCTTCCTCCAAGAGGACATCTTGCCCAAGATGCACGGCCCCCCCACAATGGGCTGGCATTTGGTAGCAGAAGTGCTGCTCTATTTTGAGGCAGCTTGTGCAGGGCTGTTACAACTGGGCCAAGCATTAATTGTACAGAATTTTCAAGGAAGGGGACAAAATTTACCTCTGAAAGACAAGTGAACTGGTTAATTGAGCTTGTTAGGAAAACAGTGTTAGAACAGAGAATTCACATTCTTTATCATTGACACATTTGCAAAATAGCATAATTTTCTCAGTAATTTCATTCAACAAAGGGGAAAGAAAAGGGAGAGGAGTTGTGAAAATTTTGTAAAATGTTCTTTTGTCACTTGTAGAAACATTCTGAAGTGCTTTTTGCTTTTTCTTTTATTTTTCTCCCCCAAAATGACTGTTCATTTAATTTTATATTTTATTATAAAATATTGAATTTTCACATCACAAAATGAAGTATGCAGGTTGACTTGACACTAATCCTTTATGAAATACTCTTCTGCATAGAACTTGTGGAGTTACTGGTGCCATAGCTAATGAGGATGAGTGGGCAGTCTTTTGCCAGATAGAATTTCCATCTTCTGCAAGTCTCTACTAATAAACTGTGACTCCATGGGGTCTGAAAGATCATGTTCTTTTTCACTGCACACTTGCAAGTATCATTTCCTCACCATGGATAATAGCAGCTTGGGGACAAATGATTGCTATACGGTCTCAATACCAGATTGCTTGGCCTGACATAAGTTCTACTGAATGATTTCTGAGTCAGTTTTTGTTATGCATCTTCTAGGAGTTACCTTTTGCTGCTGCTCATTACTCATTATTGCTCTGCTCTCTCACAAGGTTTTTAATAGCACAGCATGGTATGGTGGTAAGTTTAGAACTGCCCCCATCCTTTTATTACTGGTAGTTATCATGTCTTCCATCACCCTTTCACAATCCACAAATTTTTCTCCTTCATCTTCTCTATCTTGTGTCATAGCTGAGGCTCTCTTTGAGGCATGTACTGTCATTTTCCAAATGTAGGGGCATGGCACCAACCACAGTAAAAGTCCAGGCCAGCTGAGAAATGCTGTTACATAATTGCCCAATAATTGTAATTATCATCAGAGACAGATGCCTGTTACTAATCATAAAAACATTTTGCCTTCTCTTTCTGCTTCCCTGTTGTGTTCTTATTTTCCTTCTTGCTTTTCTTTACACTTTTTTTAATCCACTTTCTTTCTCTGAACAGACACCTTCAAATAACAGGCTACCTCAACGGAACTCTCCCTCTGCATTGATCTGGTAAGAATGCTGAGAGCATCCAAATTCCACAGACTGTCATATGTGAGGTTTAGGTGACTGAATGATGTCCATTCCCATGGTGTCACAGAAATATTACTTTGCTGAAGTTAAATACAAATGCACTCTTGTTTGTTGTGCTTTTCCTCATTTCCCATGCTCTGCAGCAAACTGCATTAGCGTTCCTTCCAGGAGAGAGGTGGCTGCAAGCAAGGAGACACGCTGCTAGCAAGGCCTCAGCTAAGAAACCTCTGCCTCAGCAAGCTGCAGCAGATTTCATAGGTCACTCACCTACAAGGCTGACAATGTCCCATATGTCACCTCCACAGCCTCAAATCTTCGTTCTGTCCTAGCTCAACCAGCCTGCCCTAGTTCAAAAGGCCCCTTCAGACAGATGGACGACTCCGACTTCCCTTTTTCCCTATCAGGGAAACGAAAACGAAACGCTTGGGACGCAGCGGAAGTCTATCACTACTCAGCCCTCGCAGACTTCACTCTGCATGCTCCGTGATTTTACTTCATGACCACAAGATGTCTCCTGCAATCCATGGAAATAGTGAAAGGCTGGCAGACAGACTGGGGAGGCGGACACATAGGAAAAAAAGGGAGCAGCCTCCAGGAAACGCCTGAGGGGAGCTCGCCGTTGCATGTCCCATCCCCAAGAGAAGAGCATCCCAGAGAGAAATGATCCGCTTTGAAAAGAGAAGGAAAATCTGATTAAACTTCTCCTTGAAGCAACAGACTAACCGAAACAACCTGTAAACATTCACAGTTTATAAGCACCCTGCGTGCAAGGAGAAACCAAAAGACTGACAAAGTGCTGAGAAACGTCTGTGAAATACAACAATGTGCACAGAAACAAGAGCTTCCTTGAACTGCAATATTTCCAGGACAGAAGCTTCAAGAACCATCGTGAATTGGTTTGGGCAAACATAGCAAGTCTGAGGCTTTACTTTTCGCTGACTTATTGTTTGGGCTTGTCCAATGTTGGTTATTGCTCCAGAGTGGAGCAGCGCTGTGCGCAGCCTGCAGTCATCGATTCCCTTCATTTCCAGGCAGGCCCGCAGCATGTAACAGAGTTTTGGTTAGTGTCTTTCTTCATCCATCCTCTAATGTCACACTAAAGAGCAGACTTGCCCTTGGACTGCTCTGCTTCTAGTGTAGGATCTACTTTTAGGAATGTAATTGCCTGTAACATGTAATGTAACTGGATTTTCCACTTGGAAGTTAGAGCTAGTCAGAATGCTTGAGAATATAAGTTTCCATTAAAAAGGAAGGAGAAAAAACCCTCATGTATTTAGAAATTTAGCACACTGTTTAAAAAAACCCTAAAAACCCAAACCACCAGACTTTTTCTCTATCAGTGTTTTTTCAGCTTGAAATTTGGGGAATTTTTAAAAGAAACTAGACATACCTTTACAAATCTCCTGACAAATATTTTTGCCCTCATCAATTATTGTTTGCTGGAAGAAACTCATACCGAAACAAGGGCTTATAATTGAAAGTATCTGTCATATTAAATGATACACTCTTTTAAGTATGTAATTCAATTTATAATTTATAATTGCAACTTGTAAGGCACAAAAGCGTGCAAAACAACATTAAGTAATATTAATTGCTTTATTCGGACTGACAGGAGAACTCCCATGACTTAAGCAAATCACAGAAATGGAGGAAACCCTGCTTTCGGGATTACCAGTGGTGTAGCAGACCAACAGACCTGCACAGACTTCTGAATCAGATTTCCCACCTGAAATCAGTGTCAGGGTGGTCGTCACAGTACTTCCTCAAGCCACAAAGTGCAGGAAAGGAGCCTTAAGGAATAATCAGATGTTGGGAATGGTGGCCTGCAGCCTAATGCCCAAAAGCTGTGCTTAAAAATAGAGCCACTACAGACAGACAGGAGGCTAACTTGTTTCCCCTCCTTCTAGGCCCTGGAACCCAGTATTAGAGTGCCCAGCCTAGCAACTGGCTTTTTTTTAACTCCACATTTAAAGAGGCCAAAGGCCCCCTCTCTTCTATGCCCTTGTCTGCCATTTAGCTCTTTGGAGCAAGCATTTGATACATGTAATGGGGTATTTGAAGGCAAAAGTGTCTGTTGCAATGAGAAGGAGAAGGGTGTAACTTAACCTCAATACCTTCCATGTTCATTTTTATTAAAGGGTATTCTCTTCCCTTCCTCCTCCCTCTTCCCAACAGCATTTTCTCTCATGAGCAGCTCCACTGAGGTCAGTAAGACTGCTTTACAGGCTGTAGGATTTATCTGTTGATGAATATAACCCAGAAAAGACAAGTGGAAAATCCTCCTGGCTTTTGAATAAGGTTTTATGAGACATCTAAATGATACCAGAGGCTGTTCTGAGGTATAATACATAAACTGACTTGTGGTTTTCATGTGAAATTGAATATATACTTCCAAAGTATATTATTAAATATTCTAGTACGAAAGATCACTCTGAGCACTTTTGTAAATTTCTATTCTTGAAATATTGATTCAACAATTTTGAAGAACCACTATGATTTTCTATAAATACCGAACCAAGCTACTCATAAAATTTATTGTATGAGTGCATAGGCTACTGCATTCCACTATGCAATGTGCATTATGCAATTTATTATTTATGTATGTTACTCCTTATCCATCATGAATAATCTGAGATGAGCTCACTTGATTAGAGCATGGTGTTCATAACACTAAGGTTGTATATTTGATGCCCATATGGGCTACTAACTTGTTGGACTCGACAATCCTTATGGATCCCTTCCAACTCAGAATATTCTGTGATACTGTGATTCTCAAAGGAGATGTAACTCAGAAGACTTAGAAAAATGGGTGAATGGTTTAGTTTCAAATTAACTGTGGAAAATTTATAAATACTACTGTCTGAGTTCTACAATGGTAACTACTGGACCTAATGAGAATTTGAGTGGCAGCCACCATCTTTGGTAAAATTGATAGCTAGGCTTTGAGCTGAAGTATTCTGTTTTTCTGAAACCTTCCCACAGTGATGCCTCAATTCCTCAATTTTCTTAGAGCCCATACATTTAACCAAGTATGTGTGTGTGCATTTCCTGTATGGGACACTGAGAACACCAGTTAATGTTTGATCTGTACAAACACTTTTTATATAAGTGTGTTTGTTTTGCCTGCTGCTCTTAGCCAGCATACCTGACACCTGTGTAAAACCTTTGAACTCTCAAGTGTTATTTATTGGTGGAGTCAAACTATGTTTACTCAGAACTAACTCTAACTTTAAACTCACCAAAATTTGTCCAACCTAATCAATTCTATTCTTCCCCCAAAAATACAATATTTTCATTAGAACTTTCATTAGGAGGCCCCTGCCTCCTTTAACAGAGGCAATATAGCCAGAAGCAAGCACTACCCAAAACAAGCTTGAACTACTCTAACCTCCTCCCCATCTTAGCATTTACACTTACCAAGTTCATCAAGAAACTAAACCTCATCAAAATCCTGCAGGTCTTAGAAGTTCCTGCATTTTCCTGAATTCTTCAGACTCTGTGAATCAAGCTCTAACATTAACTCTAACCCAGCCACAGAGTTTACATGTATCCTACCAAACCCCTCCTAGCAATCCCCCAGCCAAAACAGTGAGTTACTTTCCCCTGCCAGGGTCATCTGCAGCCTGACTCAACACATCTCTTCAATCCAGCAGTCATTTGACTCTTCAGCCCTCTTAAACCCTGGATTAGGGTCAAACTCTAACTCTAGTTTTAATCAGAACCCAGAGTTTAATCTGCAGTTGTGACTAGCATCTCTATCCCCTGCTACCTCTCTGGATCAGCCCTTTCCATCTGAACCTCTAGCTGCAACTCCAGCCTTCACTGAAAGGACTCATATCCTATCCTGCCCTGTTACCCTGAAATTGTCCCTACCAGCCATAGTCCCCATTCTAGCTTTAATGTTCTTGTAGGAAAGCACAATAAACCACAGATTTTTCAAGCTTTCTTTTGCAAAAAACCACATCTTTACCCCAATCCTAACACTAGGCTCAGAACTGAACCTTCTCAGTTCATCCCTGCCACCCCCAGACATGTCCCATTTCTGTGACAGCAAGGAATGAAGAAATTCAACAAGATCCTGCAGCATCCATGTGGAGAGGGCTGGGGTTACTGTTGGAAAGGAGATTGTTTAGGTGTAAGGAGTGAGTGACTTGGGGCCCATGATGCACGACTACAATTAGAGCTAAAATTCACCAGCAATGCTGAGACTAATGAGGAACATACATTCCTAGTCCCTGCAAGGTGCATAGTGTTAGGTAAGATCTTCTGCTGTGAGGAATGAGTGATGCCTGCAAGATTTGGTAGGCTGCATCTAGCAGAGAATGTTTAATACTCAAGTTAGTGTTTCAGAAGAAATGAGCTGAGGAGGGGTTTTGCTGACTGTTGAGACTTGAAAAGCCTCATACTAGGAGCACCCAATCATCCTAACCGGATGTGGTGGATGGACACCAGCTGGCAACTAAGTTCCACACAGCAGCTTGCTCACTTCCCCACAGTGGGCTGGGAGAGAGAATTGGAAGAGTAAAAGTGAGAAAGCTCATAGGTTGAGAAAAAAGACAGTTTAATAGGTAACGCAAAAGTTGTGCACACAAGCAAAGCAAAACAAGGAATTCATTCACCATTCCCCACGGGTAGGCAGGTGTCCAGCCAACTCCAAGAAACACAGGCACTATCACACTTAACAGTGACTTGGGAACACAAACTCCATCACTCTGAATGCTCTCCTGCTTCCTTCTTCTTCCCCCAGCTCTATATGCTGAGCATGATGCCTTATGGTATGGAATATTCCTCTGGATACATGGGGTCACCTGTACCGGCTGTGTCCCCGTTCAGCTCCTTGTGCACCCCCAGCCTGCTCACTGGTGGGGTGTGAGGAGTACAAAATGCCTTGACTCTGATTTAAGCACTGCTCAGCAACAGCTAAGACCTCTCTGTGTTATCAACACTGTTTTCAGTACACTTGAAGAGTGGGATAAGGGGCCAATGCCAGGGATGTGGGGTTGTATCTGTTACAGATGCTCAGGATTATAACATGGAGGATCAATACTAGGAGTTGGAAATGGCTTTATATTATTTATTAGCCATGCAGGAACTGGTTTAGGTAGTACATTGTATTGTAGGTTGTAGATCCCTGGTTTTCAGCAATGGGTTTCTTTTTAAATGAGGCTGAATATACACCTTTCCCCAAGGGAGACTTGGAAATCAGCTGAAGTCATGTAGAGACATGAGGCATGGCTACAGTGGTGAATTCTGGGTACTTGAGCTTGAAAGAAACTTGGATTACAGAGCACTAGGTGATGTGCCAGGATTTCAGCGGGGAGGCAACCTCCGTGGCAGGCACCCAAGGAAATAGGCAGGCTGGTTCAAGTGCAAGACACTGCGGTGTGGGATCATAGCTGAACTGCTCAGAGTGATATAATTAACTTGAAAGAGGGATGCAGCTGCATAAACTTCACATCCATACTTGCTCTAGGGAAGGAGCAAGCTCCTGCGGTTGAAGTGTGCTAAGAGGATTCCTTCTGAGTTTGGCGGCACAAGGAGCACACACAGAGGTCCAAAAAGCAGCTTTTTCACGTGAGGATGCTTGTTAGTTCTTTTTCCCATCAACCTGTGTGTATTTCCATGCCCTGTGAAAGATGCAACAATCATGAGGGTACTTGGCCAGTGTCTTTCCCTTTCTGATAGCCCACAGAGACCAAAGTCAGCCAGGCTGTGTGAGCCACCCCCTCTGGAGACTGCAACCACAGCTGCTCCTCCTGGGTCAGCTGGCACAGTGTCAGGCTTACCACTGTTCTGCCAGAAATACATAAAGTGCAGCAGATACCCAACAGAGAGAGTAAAATGAGGCTTTACCCTCGTCTGGGGTAAAGTACTGGATTACTGAGTGCAGAAACTTGTACCATCCGAGGATGGCAAAGGGTCCTTTAAAGCACAGAGCAAAAGAGCAAAAGTGCAGTGGAGAAACAAGCAGAAATACAAATTTTAAACACTGTGAAACTTCAAAAAGTGCAGAAGCCGTGTCACAGGTAAGACAATGTTAGTATCAGATCAGGACTCCCAAAACTCGACTTCAGATCATCATCTTGAATTGAGCTACCCCACCCAGAGGTGTCAATAGGTTGTATTTCACCGCCCAGTGAGACAGGCTGGCAGTGCAAGAACAAGTTCAGACATAAAAATGCAAATCAACTCACCTCATTAAATTCTACATAGGGGATATATACATGCATGCTCTATGACAGTTACTTTTTTCTTTTTTTTTTTTTTTTAAGTAGCCCTTTGCAGAGAGCAAGACAAATTCTTCCATCTTTCTAACTGACACCAAAGCAGACTATGGGTTAATTCTTTGCTCTGAGAAAGAGTAGCTAGGTTGTGGCCCATAAAAACCAGCTGCTGCTCACGTTGGACTTTAATGTATTTGAATACATTGTGTATTAGAAACAATATAAAAATTTTTCAGTACCATTTTTTTTTAATTACTCATGGAAAGTGATAATTTCACAAATACCTTGTTACTTTTGGGGTATTTTTACTCTTTTGTCAGTGAGTGTCTCTGCTGTAAAAATTTTTTTTAAATCATTTTCCCTTCATTTTATCTTAGTCAGAAAGCCCTTATGTCCACAATAACAGTGAAAAACAAAAAGTTTTGAGGCTTTTTTTCAGGAAAATCTTTTTCCTGTAAACAATTTTTCTCTTTTTTAACTAAGGTAAACATTGTATGAGACTCTGTGCAAGCCCATATAATGCAGAGTAGGAGGCGGCAATATATTTGCTTCAGCAGTTAAAGGAATTCTTGCTTCCCCTGCCCCTACTCCTCATAGACCAGAGTACAAATGCATTCATGAGTTTAAAGGCACTTCTTTTATCCAAAGTGTCCACAGTGGTTGCAGGAAAAAAATTACATTTTGAGATTTACAAGAGTTCAATGTTAAACCTTCTTTGTGCAACCTAACCCACTCCCTTCACAAGTGTATTTGCCTTCAAAAACAAACACTATTTCCATTAGCACATACAGAGAGATTGACATCTGTATTCATGGATTTGCACAAATAGAGAATGAACATAAACTATTTTTCAGGTCCATGCTGGATACTTATATTTAATTATTGTCCTTAGACTTACTTGTAAATGTACCATTTCTATGCATATAGCCATACCAACTGTTTCTCTTGAAAAATATATTATGACAGAGATTCCCACAAAAGCCACTGGCAGGAAGGTCTCCCAGGGTGCCTTTGAAGGTCTTCTCCACAGAAGTTTGTCTTCAATGGTTTTCTGAGTTCAGACATTCCAAAGTTGCAGCTTATTCTTTTGAAGTTCTCCAGGAAGCTTTGTTGCTGTGTGGCCTTAGGACACTTCTGCTATTTGTTTTCTTTTGACTAGTTCAGAAAAAAATTAACCAGGTGGTACCAGGAAACAAAAATAATTTACTTAGCAGCTTCCACAAGAGGGTGCAGTTGCATTTTGTTAAATCCAGAGCCAACCACAATTCATAAACGGATTTGCAGCAACAGCTGCCAGGCTGCCTACAGAAATGACTAACGAAACAATTATAGAAGAAAATCATCGAGTGTGGTGAAAGATGAGAAAAATTATATTAAAACACACTGAATGTATTAACAAACAGCACTGTCAGGTGATGTTGAATAAAAAACCTGGCCTTTCAAACCTTGGCGGGATCCATTTGTAATTTGTTTTCCTTGTGCTAGTGAAGAACCAGGGGGAAGCCCCCGGCTATGATATCCACTCTTCCATTTTAATTTGACTTCCCAGACATTCCCAGAAATATCATGAAGCAAACAGAGCATTTACTGATTTTACCAGGATAAATCTGCAGTGATCCTGGGCCCTTCAATAGCTCATCCTGCGTTCACTGCGATGTGGTGAAGTTCAGTTGTCAGTGGACATTTTGCATAATGTACTAGCAAAGGTTGTTTATTTTACTGTACTTTTTATTATGAAAGCCCCTAACAGACCTGCCATAAGGACCAGCACCTCATTGTGAAAACTGCACACACAAAGAACATAAAAAATCACACACTCCTGCAAGAACCAGGTGAAAGCTCACATAACTTCACTGACCAAATGATCCATGTGCCAACAGGCATGATACCAACAGTCATCTTCAAATGCCCATCAGGCTTTTGATGTTGCTCTGCTTTCCTTGCTTGTTGGTCCCTTATGCCTGTTCTGCCCAAAGCTCTGCAATCCCCACCTCCAAAAGTCTTCTATCCATATGGGATACTTCAGCCTAGCACAAGAGATGGGGTCCCGGTGGGTGAAATCTGAGAAGTGGTGATTGATATTCAGAGTGCTTGACACTGGCTGGTCTGTTGGTCACTTCCGCTCTTAAACTTGGTGAATCACCTGTTTATACTCAGAAAAGCATGTGATTAACTTGGGTAATAGGGAATAACAGGCTCTGTCTCCTACCCACTGTTGACAAGATGAAGCTTGCCCTGATGCAGAAGAAGCCAGAACACAGTTTGTCACCTTTAAACCACAGGTTGCCTTGACAAATAAGCATCGAGATACCCATCAGTCCTCGCAAGTGAGCGACTCATGGTAACTTTTACAAGGATATAAAATGTCCTGGCAGGTCATCCTAACTACCGGTATTCTAAAAATTCAGTAAGAGTATGGCAACCCTTACCACTCTCAAAAATACTTTGCTGTCGATAAAAAGAGGTTTGTGCCCATTTTTAAAAAACAAATTTAGGAGTATGCCTCTAAATATTAAATAATGATGAATTCAGCCACATATTTTTAAAGCTAGAAGTATGTTTCTAAACATAAAAATGTTTGCTTGGTAGACTGAGACTTTTTTTTAAAAAAGCAGTGTTAAGTTTTCTAAAAATGCCCAGTCCTAGCAAAGCAGTTGTGAAATCTCAGATGTGATTTTTCATGTCAAAGGCCCAAGCCTTTGACCAGAGCTCTTTCACATTTTTATAGTTTTCAAGTCCCTCTGTGAAACATCATATTTCAAATGTGTTGAAACACACCAAGTTATGCTACATGGATTTCATCAGGTTATGTTTGTTGTCTAGGAAATACACTTACCTTCAAATAAAATTCTTATTGCTAGTCATAAGATTCTCCTGAGAGGACATTTTCAAATATACTTGGTTTTGGCTTAGGCCTTTTTTCCCTCTATTGCTGCTCCAGAATTTTCTGTTCACAGTTTTTAATAGAAAAGTGGTTTCTGTAATATTTTTTCCACAGGAAAAAGTTGGTTGTGCCAAAACAATGTAATGTCCCTTTGGGAAAATAAAAAAAGAATCCAAAATGTTTTGAAGTGTCCAAGCAAATCTAAATGCCTGGCTTCAGGATGGTTTGTCATTACTCATCATAGGTTTGTCATGGTTTAGGTCCTTCATATTCCCCCATCATCTGGGGTTCCTGAATGGATTGCATTTTCCTTTAAGAACAACAGTGTCCCTTCTAGCTGTTATGATGATGCATCAAAGATGTCCAAGCCCACATTTTAAAACCAAAATACTTTGGAACTTTCTGTGTTTTGTTTTTCTTCCCAATTAGAAAACAAAAGCAAAAATGTGGGACAATTTTGAACACACAGTCTGATTTCAATAGGCTCTTTTGAAGGAAAGAGGAGTAGGATAAGGAAATTCTTGTGCTTTGGAAAATCCCATTTTAACCAAAAGTGAAAAGAAAAATAAGCAAAAGAAAGCAGCATATGAACCATACTAATGTAATCCTTAATTTAATGTATTTTTCTTTAGCTGGTATTTTTCTTCTTTCAGTTAGCTACATTTTTCTTCATATTAATAACTAGCATTGCCCATTATGAGAATTATAAAGGTATCTCTTTATCCCATCATTTACAATTTATTCCGTGAGGAATGAAATACCAACGTGCAATGGTATCTGGCTTCAACAAACCAGATGAAATGTACAAAACAAAAGAAAATAGTGAAATATGATGTTACTTTAAAAAAAAAAGCAAAGATTTTTTACATTCCGTCAGAAGTTTTACAGTTATCTGAAACAACAGGATCAATTACTTGCATATTCAAAGAAAAGGAGGGGGAGAAAGGGCTACTTGCCAGCTGCCCTTCTTAGAATAACTCAAAATTTGTATGAAAATATGTTGATAAAATGTCTCCTTTGTAAATAAATTTGTCATGTTTATAGCTTGCAGTTCTGAATTCATGGTATATACTTAGTTTTTCTGAACCTTTATAGCAATCTCTTTTTTTTTTTCTTTTGAAGAATATGAACAAAAAGGTTCTGGGCAGCTGTGATGTACCATCACCAGCTTCAGCACTCATGACGGGAGGCTCAGGTTTGGTTCGATTTTGCTCCTTTTTTTTTCTCCTGAAAGCCAGATGCCAAAGAAGCACAGTGATAAAACATCAGGACAAATCAGGAACCTGCAGAACAAAGAGAAGAGTAACTCAAAACCAATTTTTCTTCTTTATTAATTCCTATATATTTTTTCTTTTTGAGCAAGGGGTGGAGAAGGTTAAGCTGCTAATATCTTCCCACAACAGTTGTTGCATGGTGGGAGGTCTGTTCCAGCTCTGTGTTCCTACCTAACTGCAAAGAAATGCTGGCTTAGCCTCTGAAGCTTTGGAACAGAGCATGTCCAACCTCCTTGGCTTGTGAGAGGAAATGCAGATAAAGTTTTTGGAGAACTCACCTTTGATCTACTAAGCCTGTACATGAGAAGTGAAACTGTGCAGAGGCTTACTTGCTGTTGGGTCAGGAGCAGATGTACTATTAACACCTATTGCAAAATGCATATCCCTGATCTGCATGGGAGACTTGAGACATTTCAAATGGCTGTGTCCAGTTTGGAAGCAGAGGTACTGCTCTACAACTTAGCTGGCAAAGTTGCTTCCTTCTAACATGAGAAAGCAGCAGATTTTCACTTTCCAAATGTCAGAGCAGTGAGGCAGGCAATTGCCAAGAACAATCTTTGCCTAGAAAAAGTGGAAGCTGGGTGGTTACAGGCAACTGAAAACTCTCACACACAGTACCAACAGTCATTAACAACAGGAAACGATACAAGCTCTGCTTACAATAAACCCAGGCTTCTTCCATCTCTTCACGTCTTTTCCAGATGTTAAGAATCAAGCTTTCTACAAGTGCTGCCTCTTGAGTAGTTGTTACCTTGGCTGGCTCCATGACTCCTTCATTCAACCCTGACACAGATTCTCAGGGAAGAATGGAAGAAGCCGTGGCTGCTTCACAGAAACAAAGCAGATAATGATAAGGAAACCAAAGGGTATTTACCTGGAGTGAGGTAAGAACTGAAAAATATCCATGCAGAACCATGTAACAGTCAAACATCAGGAAAAGAGATTCAGCTAGTCTTCCCTATTCACCACCATTGCTCTTTCCTCATCTACTAAGGCAATCAAATTGTATTTTCCTAAATTCTGAAATTTCAGAAAATTCAGGCTGTTCTGGCTGTAGGTGGCATAAGAAGTCACTGGCCTCCCTACGTTATTACCTCTTTCCATTGTTATGCCAGTGAGCATAACAATGTATATATATCATTCCCTAGCAAAATTGCCTCTATGTGTTCTTGGTTTATAGAAAACTACTAGGAGACATAAACTAAGATCATGTTGGCAGAGCTGAGAAACTATAGGAAAAAAACTACAGTTGTAGTTACGCCAGCAGACCTGAGGGGACTGTAACCTCCACCTGAAGGAATGGTGGTGAGAAAACTAAAGTCATGAGGAAAACAATAGAAATAGAGGGCATGCTGAGAAAACGAGCCCACATGTCTGATAGCTGTCCAGTTTTCTCAGATCTCTAAATGGTGCACAACAGCTATGTCCACCTGTAATGGTGAACACCATGAGAGTGAACAGCCCCATCCTGATCCAAGTTCCATTCTAAGGATTTGCCTGACATCACAGATTGAGGGGATGATTATTCTCCTGGAACTATTCCCAAAGTAATAAATTTCATCACATTCATCTCTAAATTAGAAGGAAGGCTTTCTGATCCTCAGGGTTATGACCAACAATTATCCTCAAAACATTAGGGCAGGAAAAACAGCCTGTCACAGAGAGTTCAAAAGATCTGTTAAGCATCAAAGTATAATAAAGGGCACTCACACAGCCTGAGGAATTTGTTCATCTTTAAGCAAGGTGGTAGCTCAGAGGAAAAGACCACACAGAGTCTCAAACAAGGTTTAGCTACTGATGATAGGAGAATAAGATTTCTTTTTTTTTTTTAATTCTATTTTACTTGGCTTTGTTTTATGAAGTCATGTATAAAAGCACCACACCAGCATGTCTGTTCAACAGGAAAAATTCAGGATGCCCTGGAAAAGAGGACATTTTGATGAAGAATACCCTTCCAGTGCTCTCTAAAAGCCATATTATATTGGATTCTGCAGCTACTAGCATTATTAAGCATTACTCCCACAGTAATGTCTTAGGTACAAGAAAAACAAAATACATATAACCAGTATGTACATGTGCAAGTCTCCTAAAATCAGCAGAAATTGCTTCTTTATAGTGGTTATCAAATGAGGTCTCTTAAAGGCTATGAATGACTCCGGCAGTGATGTCAAAACCAACCCCAGTTCAGGTCAGCTTTACTGCACAAACTTCTTTTCCTCCTACTCCTTGTCCCTTTCCATTCTGCCTACGAGTACATGACCTGCTTTGTGAGGAGCAAGGCACACATTCCAAATCTCTCAGAAGAGCAGTGGCACAAGTAAATGTATTATTTTTTTCTGAACATGTATGATTTCACGGGTTTCAGATTTTTCAAATATGAAATTTAAATGAAAAATAAAAAAAGAACGCGTGCAAGCTTCCCAATTAAATCATGCAAGAACCAAAGATGCAGGATGTGTAGTTGCTGCCAAAGCAGGGTTGAGTGTTAAGTGTTCATCATATATAGCACTGCCCTTGAAACAAAAGCAGTAGTTATTTTAAGTAACCATAAGCAATACTCATGTGCAATTCAAAGGAGATCGGATATAAAGAGATAAAGATTAGAGTACAGCAATACGGCTTTCATTATACAATGTAATCCAGCGTGTCTGATGTAACTGGATGTGACACAAATGTAAATAGCAACAGGTTTGGGAATAAAGGGTTTTCCAAGTCTAACATGCTTTCAAGCACAACTTTTAGTAAGTTTAAAAACAATCTTTGAAACAATGTTTTTCAAAAAGAACCCTCCACATACTTGCTAGAAGTATAATATGCATAAATAATTAGATATTATTATGCAAGATCAAACAGAAGCGCTATTTGAGAAAGAACAGAATACTAAACCTCACAAATAGATGCGGGCACCAAACACAAAGATCCTGGCCATTTGGAGATGCAGATGTATTTTAAGGCAAAATGTGACATCTTAAAATTTTGAAGTTTAATATGAGGCTTAAATAGGATACTTGCTTCAGAATAGGAAACAATTACCGATCCACCACACAGCTACTTAGCACTCCATTTCCGTACCGAACTACTATACTGGTATGTAATTTGCATTATATCCAAGGAAAATGTTTCACTTTTAAACATCAATGATTCTATTAATAGCTTCTGGAATATTAAATAGAAATTAACATGACAAAAACTACCCACTTACTCGACTAATGCTTAGAATAATCAGATTCAAAAGAAATATATTTGAGATTAAAAAGGAATATCTATGTTTTGCTAAACACCCTGTTCTTAAAATATTGATCCAAGAGCTTCAAAGTAAGCAATTGACTAATACTAATTCCAAGATGAACTGCTTTTTTGTAATATGATCACACAGTACAATGAGCAATGGGAACTTTGCACATGAATTTTAAGAGGTGCTGCTATAAAATACCATTGTTTTCCACACTTTTAAAAAGCAATAGCTAGGATGAGGCCTTGACTACCTCAGTTATTTCTCAAAAGGAGGGAATTAATTTAGGTCCAGCAAAAGTTTTTATTTCCTTTAAAAGAAAAAATTGTTCGTCCATGAATCACTATAGTGTTTTTCCATTTATTCCGAATTGTTAGAAAGCAATCCCACCAAGTGTTTTCAAGAATGTCTCGATGTTTCCGGGTTACTACCATGTGTACCACAGATTAACTTTTGGCATGTACTGTTAAAGCTCTTCAGAGAATCAATCTGTCCATCTCCCTCAATATCTCAGGATACAAGTTCTGTATTCCCCAATTACAAACCACCAAACCCACATCAGTGCTTGAGATATCTTAGTCTGCCTTTCTCCACCTCTATTTCTCCTTCTTTCTTTCTGTTCTTACACCTGTATTCCTCTATATCACCCTGAAATAATTTATTTGGCATAACATCTACTTGATCCTATCATACAGTTTTGGTTTTTTTTCAAATTACTCAAACACATTAAGGATTGTATAAATATAAATTATCACTTTAGAAAGTAATTCAAATATATAAGAATTTTCAAAGCTAGTACACGGAGAATGCCTTCCTAAACGTAGGCTATTTGCACAAATCTTCAAATTTAAGTTAATGTCAACTAACTACACAACACAGATGAGGAGTTACTGAATGCTGAACCTGTCTGAAGGGTTATTTGGGAAACAGTATCCAGCAAATGGCAGCAATGAACCCCTGCATCAGTAGCTTCTTACACTTTATTCCAGCCATGCTAAACCATGCGAGGGCAGCTCCTCCCTCCTCCTTCCTGAACAAGGTCAAAAATATTCATTTAAAGCAAAAGAATAAAAGAAGGGGAAACTCCTAGAAGCAGGCACTGGCCTCGCCTGACTAGCAGCTGAGACTTGTGCTAGTTTCAGCTGATGTCTCCTGAGTGAATACCAAGCAGTGTCAGCCCACCTGCACTGCAACACATTTGAGAGCCCACTCAGCAACAGCAGCAGTGAGGGAGCTTTACCCAGGTAACATGTGGCAGACAGGTTGCAGGCTGCCTGGCTGGCAGGCAAAAGATAGCAATGACACCCTGAGTCCCATCCTGTGCAGGATTAATCAGGCTGAACCACCAACAGTTTGATCTTTTAAAGTCACCTGTTCAACATTTCCTTATAAAAGGAACACTCTGAGGAACACTCAGACTATCAGTGACAAGTGCATGACAATTTAAGAAGCAGCCAATTTTTCCACTGCAATGAAAGCATGTCTAGCCTCCAAGACTCCTGACTCAAACCCTCATCTATTCTTTCACGCCCATATGCTGTGAGTCTGAGCTTGCTCTCAGCTATGGGACTGGTCAGCTCGTCTTCTCCCCAACTGCTCTGCTATTTTAATCACACTGTGCTTGAAATTAAGCGTGACAGTCTCTCCACTACCGGCAGAGTCAATCACTGGTGCAGCCCCAGTACTGTCTGTGGCAGCCAATAGCACACATACACATAAGACAGCAAGTACAGGACACAGTTAATAGCTCAGCCTTTCAGAAACCCACCAATTCATTCCTTACATTGGTCTTTAGGAGACAAAGCAACAGGAGAGGTGTGATGAACTGAGAATCCCAACAAACCTTTCAGTGCCACACAGGCAGAGCCAGGTGCCACGAGAAAGGACTACTATGTAATCCCATCCATCAAGACCAAACCTGAAACCCAGAAGTCAAATTACAGCGACAGCTGGCAAGAGCTAGTATGTCTCTAACTATGAAGCTTTAGCCCAATGAGGCAAAATTTCTTTAGTGAGTAATTTTGAAACATAATGATGATAAGACAACAAGGTCTTGTGTTTTTCAGATACGCAAGTTTTACCATTGTGCTGGAAAATTAACCAATCAGCAACGCTTGCCTGTGTATACAAAACCCCTCAAATGGTATGGGAGTTCAAACCTTGCTCACTCAAGACTACCATAAGCCCAGCTGGAGTTGTGAAGCCATGGCAGACCTACAGCTTCAACCAGTCTGCAAACTGCTAAGTAATTCATTGCCCAGGCCAATTTGTAAAACTCACTCTTGATTTTTAAATTAAAAATCAATTCTGTATAATGTGAGTCAAATTTCTGGCTGAACAGGAAATTATAAACTCCACCACTCTAACAGGGTTACATGAGAATGATTTGCAGCATGGAGTCTCCGAATCTAAAACACTTTTGGGTTTTTGTATTTTGTTAACAGCTTAAGTGTATCTATGGTGCTCTAAAACCAAATACATGTATTTGCTTTATCTGAAATTCAAAAATACAAATGGCTTTATTCTGCAGCATTGCCTTCAAGATAAATTTGATCTCCTGTCTCAATTCTTTTTTTTAGGACTAAACTATATTAGGTTATCATCAGTGATCAATACAATTACTGTTTTATGATCAGCCTTTAAAGAAAATGAAGTGGAGAGAGATGTAGATTTGACTACTAGAGAGATGAAAACAATAAAAGATAATGCTGAATGAGAACCGCCGATTTGTCCATGCAAGTTTCAGTAACTTTGGCTCTTCAGGTTGATTTTTTTTCTCTTCTTTCGCTTTTTCCCGCAGTCTGCACCTCTGAACGATAGATGCATTTGAACCACCTTTTTTCACGAAACCCAGCTTGACACGAATCCGATTTTTTATTTCTTAAGATAGGAAACGCTGACTTATGGAACCGCGATGAGTGGGGAAACCCGTAACATAAAATTCCCCGGAGTTACTGGTGCGTAATTTACAGGCTCGCTCTTTGTTTGCTCGGTGTTTGGGCGACAGGTCTGTTCCGTGGTGCCGCCCTGGGCATTCCCGAGCTGCCGCACTGCCGGAGGGTCGTTCTGCTTCTGTTTGACCCACAAGAAATTAAATGTACCGAGCCTAAGCCGTGGCCCACCTGAAGATGCCTAGGCGAGGAGTTTTAAAAGTTATTTTTGTTCGCCTTTCACGCGCCACGCCGAAGGGCTCCGCTGCTGGAACGTTTCAGGTTCAGCTTCTCTGCCAAGAGAGGCTTCCCGAGCTCACCAGCCCAGCACGGCGGGCGGAGCAGCTCCCCCGGATCTACCCCGAC
>NW_008238834.1:3294897-3298153 GCF_000691975.1 Corvus brachyrhynchos | reverse complement strand
CCCATCCCCGCCCCACTGTTCTAGTTTATATCCCTTTATCGAGCTTGGGACACGACTGCTTAACATTTCTGAGTCATTAATTTAAATGTTCAATCATCACACTTCATTAAGGCTCCTTGTCTTCCTCACGGTTAAAATAAAATGTATTGGACACACACAGGCCCCTGTTCCTGCGGACTCTGCACGTAACTTTCTGCTCTGTGTGGACCTGCAGGTTTGATGTGCTTAAAGTTGTGTGCTCAGGCCAAGGGCTAGTGTGATGACTTCTCCAATATTCAGTATTACAAATATGTGAAGTTTATGATACGGTTATTTATTATATTAATATATGGGGTTCTAGGTTTCTTGCATGCATGTGGGTATGGTCCACTTGGCACTGGGAAAAGTAGGACAGAAATATTGCTGAAGCTCATGTTGTTAAGGTGTATTCAGATGTACCTGCTGGATTTAACCCTAGGCAGAGGCCGGTCATGAATTAAAAATTAGATGTTTGGGTTTTCTTAAAGTGGCAGAATGTTCCAAAACCAGTTTTGAAACTTGGAGTATGTTGACAAAGAAAGTGTATTGGTTTGCAGTTAATAATTCATAGACAGCTGAATGATATTTCAGGCAAATTTTGCAAGTGAAATTGATCTTTAGGCAGGAGGGCCAGATGCAAAAGTTTACTTCAGACCTTGAAGAGGGATAGCATTGCCTTGTCAGTTACCTTTGCAGTATCTCTGTTGGTAGGTGGTACAGTTCAGCCATAACCATGTTTTTGTAGGCTTCATGGAAGTAAGAACCTTTCCTTTCCAAACAACAAAACCTTGCCCTTCCACTCTTGTTTCTGATGTCTGGCTGTAAATTTAGCTATAGGAGCTTCCTGTTGAGCATAGGCATAGAGTGGAGACTGTGTGTATTTTGCACAGCCAGGGTGTTGTGGTTAATTTTGGGACAAGGTAGCATCTGTGATGGGAACAGAGACAGCAGCATGGGCACTCTGCTTGTGCGGAATTACAAAGAAAAAGATCCAGTGATACCAGCTGTGACAGTAGTTAGTAGCAGGAATTGCCAGTAATTAATTATTCCATGTGCTTTGTTAGCTTTATTTCCTTAGCAGGTGCGGCTCAAATAGAACTGTAATCTCTGTGTGCCTTCAGTCCCTCTAGTAACTCTTCTGGCTCTTAGCTGATTTCAAATAAATTTGGCAGCAGAGGTCTCCCAGGTGAGCAGTTTCTAGAAAATTTGTGAAAGTAAGGAAGCCAGGTAGAGCGGAGCTCTTAACCTGCACGCCAGGAGTTCATGGCAACGCTTACCTCAAGCTGGAAATTGATGCAGGAAATGGGGCCTCCCTGTTTTTGCTGCTTGCAGAGCTACTAGTTATTTAATACCTCAACCCCAGTACCATTCCATCTGGAATGAGAGTGGTGAGCCCAAGGCAGGTTTAGTCTATATTCTGTATTATAAAGAGAGGTTTTCAGGGAAATATTTGTTACTCAACAACAGTTCTTTGGCTACGAAACTAATGAATGGAATTGAAAGTATACTTAAATTGTTGCATTATTTTGAAATAGCTGGAAAAATACTTAATACATTTTTGGTGTGCTGCATACTGTGTAACGGAATTATTTAAAAACTTCACAATTTTTAGGGGTTTTTATCAATATTTGTGCAACAGAGCAGAGAACTATTCTTCTGCACTAAAGAAATGCTCTTCATTTTGAGCTTTGTGCACTTCTGCGGCTCCTGAAGAGTGAAATCGTCCCTCTGTTTGGTCTGATAAATCATGGCCGTCACGTGACAGCGATGCGAAAGTCTGCAGTGTGGCACATGTCAGATTATGTGGTCAAAGTTTACTTTATGAACAAACTGGCTGCATGGTTTTACTTTTCCATATGTGCTGCCTGTGGACAAAAGCTGTGTATTTTCAGTAGATAATTCCTTAGTTAAAAGAAATACGTTCTTTCATCCATATTCCCTACTTGCATCCAACTGTTTTGCCACATGCTTTGATCACAGTTTGAGTAAGATACCTTGATGTTAATTTAAAAATTGGTGTCAGTACTAACACAAAAACGACTTTAGGAATGTGTCCTTATTCTGCTGTGTTGCATCAAGCAGCCTTTTTCAGGTAGGACACCTTCTGTGTGTACATACACAGCCTGTGGTTTCTGTGAAGTCCTCCTGAAAGGTTTCAGGCTTCTAGTACTGAAAGTCCTGTGTCTGTTGATGGAACAGATTGATCCATGGGGGAGAACTGCAGTTTTTCTAACTACTGTAACAGAATAGGTTAATTTTTGTCCTGGAGGAACCACCTCCAAATACAAGTAAATAACTCAGTCTCAGGATTTATTTCATTTTGTTCTCCTTGAGAGTGCCAGTAGGAGGCTGTTTTATAGTGATGGATTTTATGATATGGCAACCACTTTTTTTAATAATTTTTTAAAATATGAACTGCTTTACAGTTGCCATATGGGAACTTCTTTCAATCACTACAGTCCCTGGCTGCATTCGCACCAGTGATTAGAGCTGTAGGGTTCCAGATTGTATCACCAAGTGCCAGGTTTCAAAGGTAAACCTGGACAACATGCCATGTGTATGCTGAGTTTAGTAGGGAAGAAGTCATATTGAAAAGATGCTGTCAACTAATTGTAGGACAAGTTTAATTTTAGGTTATAAGAGGTCGTTCTTACTGCCTTTTCCACTTATGGGAGTTTATCATTGATGCCAGTGCATCAGAACAGAAACTGGCACCAAAGTAAGTTATTGAAATGAGTGGGACTGCCCCCTTAGGTAAAGTTAACATGCACGGCTGATTGCAGGATCAGAGATCAAGATGACAGTAATGTTAATGCTAGAAATTGAGTAAGTAAACACTATCACTTATGCATGAGTTTTCTTCTCTTTAGATTTAACCACATATTGTTTGAAAATGTAAAGGATACCTGGAAATAGGATGGGAAATGCTCTCTGTTGTCATTTTGGGTTGGCACCGCATAGAGCACTGGGTTTCATGCTGTGTCCCATAAGTCAGTGGACCAAAGCCATGCACAGCTGAAATCAAGCCCTTGAGCTGGACTTGTAGCTAGCCCTGGCTTGCATCCGAGCCCCACAGCTCAGTGGAATACTGCTGTAGACATCATCACTAGCTGTGTTTAAGGCTGTGTTGACTGTTGTGGCCAAGAGTGGGGTTTTGTTTTGATTTTTCTTGACTGTAGTATTAGGTAATGTTATAGAGCATGGTTGGAGAATGCTGAGGAAGTAAAACCTCAGACTG
>NW_008238834.1:3274838-3294885 GCF_000691975.1 Corvus brachyrhynchos | reverse complement strand
AAATAGATAACTTTTTTTGCTAACTTGGCTGTATTTTATCTTAGTATTTTTGGAAGGCAAATGCTTTTATAGTAGTGTTACATGAGATTCTAATAAGTATCAATATTGACTGCACCTATATCTTAAATGTTTATGTAAATTTTGAATTCTGATAGTGCTACTGAACATCACATAATTTGTCTTTCGAGTTCAGGGAGATGAAAAGCTTCTATGGCTTAAGATGTTTCTGTGGCTTTCTTCACACCAGAAGTCTAGAGGAGTCTGGGAAAACTAAATGATTCTTCAGCAGTGATGAACCCTTTTAGCTCAAATTTTAGGGTTAGCTAGACCAGGCTTATAACAATACCTTTATTTAATTCCATTGACAGTGAAGTTGAGAGTTGAGTAAACACACCCACATCAGTAAATCTTTGTAGATCAGGGCCTCTAACTTTGTTTTGGAGAAACTTTCAGGAGAGTTTTATGGCATTAATCAGACATTTAAACTCAGTCTTCGTATTGGAGGAGTTTGATTTAGTAGGGTTAATTTCCTTTGCACATGCCCAAAGCACTTTCTAGTGTTGCAAAACCGAGGCAGTAATAGTGTTTTATTCATGATGTGAATTATGGAGTATAAGTGCAGTCAGGTCTCAGGTGTGCTTCCCAGGACTGACAGCCCTGTAGCAAAGAAGGGTCAGAATGGAGGATGGTATTCCTGTACCACATGTTTGCCCATAGTTCAGGCAAACGTTTTGGTGGTACATGCAAACTTCGGAAATAAAGTATCTGGGCTAAAGGTTTTGAAATTTTCAACCCTACCTAATGGCCTCCCAATTGTAAGAAAAGGCAGTGCTTGTGGGAGGTATTTAAAGAGTAATTAGAGGGTGCTATGGATCTCTTGTGTATTGCAATTGTGTAGCATTATAACTGTTTTGGCAGTCAGCCAGGAAAGGGAGACTTAAAACAAATTAATAGTGAATAATCCAGTTTTAAGAAGTTATTTTAAGTGTGGTTAGATAACAACATTAATATTTATGCTTAAAATGTGGCAAAGATAAAACAGGTCTCAGTTGTTATGTGTATCTTCTTGCTTTTCAAGAACATTTTATTGGAAACTAAAATCATGACTGACACTTGTAAACACAGAAGAGAAGAAAATCCCTCCAAAGTCCTTCTCTTTCTTTACATACTCCTCCTTTTTCTGGTTGATTTTTACCAGCTCATCTTGTTCAACATAAATACTTTATTTTGCCAGTGATAGTACCCCAAAGTCCAGAAGCTAAAAGACTGCACCAAGGGTAGCATCGCCACAGGCTCTTCTGGCTCCTAGGCTCCCTTTTTACCATCCAGTATTGCCCAGCATTTCAGATGGTAGTGAACTTCTGGTCTGACTCAGAGGTGTTTGGGCTTGATGGACTTCTGGTCTAATTCATAAAAACTGTCCTTTCAGTAGGCTTAGCTTAACACGTGCCTCACAGATGAAAACACTTTTAAGGTTTTGGTCAAAGTATGCTTCACTGAAAAATGAATATAGAATTAATGTCTAGAAAATATTCTTGTTTTCAAAGCACACATTTATCTGAAACTAGCATTTGTTTGCCAGACTTAGGGAAGAAAACATTATCAAAGCTGAGGTTGAGGGAGGAAATTTTAAAATAAACACAAAAGTTCTGTATTTCATTGTAAAGTGTTTAAAACAAATCACCAAGATTAGTCATACATCTTTTTAGTTCTCTTGTATCTCCTTTCTTCGCCTTGATTTTGATCTGTTTTTCTGGAGGTTTGAAGTTTGAGATAAAAACCTTACATTACTGATTCCCAAACTGAGGTCTTCAGAAGAATATTAACAGAAAAAATGTGTAGTGCTTCAGTTAGAAGTTGATCAGAATTAGCCTGTGAGAAACACAGAATTAAGTGTGACATTTAGCTCTGAACTTTGCATAAAATAGGGGTCTCCAAACATCTTAAAAATTACAGATCTGCACCAAACCTAGTAGCAAAGTTTCCATTTTAAAAATCTGTAAAGACACGGCATTTGTATTCATGTGAGGACTAAGCAAGGGTGAGATGAAATGGGAGGAAAGCTTACGGTGATAAAAGCAAGTGGTTTGTGTCCTTCCTCCTGTACCTTCTTGAGCTGAAAACAGAACATGCCAGCAGAACATTTTGCGACTTCTGGTGTTTTGTTGATAGCTAGTATTTGGTGTTTGTGACCAGCTCTGATTACAGTAGTTCAGTTGAAATACTCCTCATTTCCTTGGAGCTGTGAACTTGCAGCGATGCTCTGATGAAGCTGTGAACGTGCTTAGTAATGCATCTTATGAGCTTGTAGGTAATGTCTCCTAACAGGAGATCCTGCAATACTTCAGTGACAGGTGAACCTGAAAATACAGATTTTTGTTTTCTTTTTCCTAATGCAAATTTATGCATTTAAGTTCCACATTAAGAGACCATTCTCTGCTTTGTGTGATGACTACCCCAGGTGAGTTGTGTATCATTCTTGTAAGAAGGCTGTCCCTTACTGTATGGGGACGGAAGACATGTATTTTTATTGATCGTTTGGGGTTTTTTATCCTAAATCTGAACAGAGCTTCTCTTTGATACACATGTTCTTTAACTAAAGCATACTAAAAGAGCAGTTGTTATAAATCAGACCAGAAGTCTATCTAGGCAAATATCTGTTGTCTTGACTTTTTTTTTTTTTTTTTTTTTTTTAATCCACTTCTTTCAGGATAAATTCTGAATGTCTCAAGTAAAAGTTCTTGGAAGTTTAGTTAGAGGGAAATTTTCAGTATGGGTTCTTTGAGCAACAGATAGCACGTCTGCTTCTGCCTGTCCTAAATAAAAAGTATTCCAGTTTTCTTTCAGCAGTAATATCTTAAAATGTAAGTGTGCTCTCTGGCTTGTGAGACGTGATATATGGGATTTTTGCCAAGGTATATTCCTTGATTTTGTTTTTTTGAGATTCCATCGCCATATATTTTAGAACAGAAATTGCATGAATAGAATGACAAAGTCCTGAAAGCAAAGAGAGGGATGGGTTTGCTTAGCTGATACTGGTGTTAAATATTTGTTTAAAGGACGATTAAAGGTTATAATACTATTGGCCAGATCAGTTTATCCATACCTAACTGAAAAACATTCAATGGGGAGAGAAAAAGAGTGTATTAGTCTCACTGTAGGCAGCCATGTTGAATTCTGTTTTCATAGTAAAGCTAAATATTCTATTCAGGAACACTTACAGCATAGGGCAAAATACTATTCCTTTTGAATACAATTACCCATGAAGAAAAGAGAAGGGAAAACAAGGATATTCCCTGAGTTGTTACTGCTGGTCAGTTGGGGAAATTTTCTTGAGTAGCATTTGTTTTTTTCAAGCCCAAGAAGTAGGCATTGTATTAATGTTCTGTAGTTGGTGGGGAAAAAAAGGGTTATTTGTTTTGGTTTGGTGGGGGTTTTTTGTTGTTTTTCTGTGGCTCTTAAGTGAGAGAGCAAAATTCAAGCACAAAATTCTCAACTTCAGAACACACAAAAATTAAACTCTAACTGTATATGGCTTTAGAGGCTAGGATGCAATAGTAATATGGATACCTTTTTTTTACTTTCAAGTACAATTCTGTACTGTATTTTAAGTAGTTACACACTTAGAACACAATTCATAAATCATAGTGATTGAGGCTATTTAAAGTGATAATCTTTCAAAATATCTTGCTGAATAGCTGCACATTATGTAATTTGCTAAAGATATCTATCTTCTTTTTCATTTTAGGAATTATTTCTTAGCTTATACACTGTAGAAACCGTAGATCTGATTGATTCAGGCTATCATGATGTACATAAAATGAGACAAGTGTTAGTTTATAGATGAAAAATTATTTCCCTGGAAACGTTTGACTTGTTCATGCATAGTAGGTGTATTTAAATATTCTGGAATTCATTTGCATTGGTTATTAAATCTAGGGCTCTTTGATTACCTCCCCTTCCCTTTCGCTTAGGTCTGACGTACCATCAGAATACTATTTAAATCTGGTGCATACATGGTGAAATCATAGCCAAGTTAATACATGACTTACATTAACAAGCATGACACTTTTATTTTATATGGTTATTTTAAATTACTATTTTACCTCAGATTTACACTTGGGCTTCTTCGGTCTTTTCCCAAAGAAAGAGATTGAGCCTGACCAGTTGGTAAAATATATTGACTCTTACATATTAGGTTTACACTAATCCTGTTAGCTTTTTGCCAGGGGCATGGATTTTACATGCGTATATTTAATGTAATAATAAAGTGTCTTAATAATTCTCTTAAGCTATATATATAATTATTTAAGCAATGAAAGTGCAATTTCTATGCAAGACAATTTGTTTTCTTCCTAGTTTGCATTCAGTGGTATTTGAATGGAAATTTTGATTGAAATGCATATAAATAACCAGTGTTACATTTTAAAGTACAAGTTAATGTGTTGCTTCTTAGATAAGGCTATAGAGGGCAATAATTCTGGTGCAAACCACATTTTGTTTTAAATCTGATAGATTTATTTGCAAAAGGGAATATTAGCTTTAGTTTGTGAATAATTTTTGGTGACCACAACCTATAAGGCATTAGAATGGATAGATCTCATACCTTGAAGGTTTTGTTTTCTTTGAAAATAGAAACAAAAAAAAAATCTCTCCTCTGTCATTTAACTTTGTCTTCCCCAGATGTTTCTAAGATTCTAGTCAACCAGTATCTACATAATATTGAGGGGTGGAATATTCTTTACACTTGCAACAGCTTATGTTACTTTAGATATTTGGGTATTCAAATTCTGATTTCAGGTGGTTAGGAATGAGCTCTGCCAGTCTGGTGATTTAAATTTGTTTTAAGTTTTGGTAGCTAACAATGTAGTTTGAATATTTTTTTAAATTCAGTATAGGTTATCTTAAAAATAAATCTGTGTCTTTATAGAAATTTCAGTTTAAAAAAATTATTTCTTTCTCCACTTTAAATATTTAAAAAATCCCATCAGAAGGGTAACTTAGTATTATAACTATGTATGACATGGTCAGTCAGCATATTACTTAATTTGGCTTCGTAAGTCTGTTGTACTTTACTTTTGCTGTTATACAGATAGTTAGAAGTAAACATTGTTTACTGCATTATGTGCAGTACAGTGTAGCCAGGTAACCAGGCAGTCTATGTGATGGAATCAAATCATATTTAGGCCAACAGAGAAACCTGCAAAAACTTCTGAGCCAGTGGATTGATCACAGCCTGAGATGTTCTTGAGGAAACCCTGAGCGCTCTGATGGAAAATTTGAAAACTTTGCAAGTGTTACTGCTGCAGGATTTCTACAGCTTGGAAGCCATGCCAATTAACTGTTGCTTCTCTTAAAGTATTTCCTAGATTTGATGGATTTTGACTTTTCCCTTGAGCTCCCCTGAAACTGAAAGCCAAAGCAGATGCAGATAGTACAGTTTTACAGCCAGAATATCTGAGTGGGATCATTTCCTTTTAAAACATTGCCATGTAGAATAACTTCTCACATGCTTTAAACTGAAATGGAAATTTGACTTTTTTTCACTTGAGAAAGATTTGTTGCAGGGTAGTTTGTTTGTTTGTGGCAGTTTTTTGGCTAATTAGGAACTGGAAAATCTGAACCTCTTTTTATTCACAGATATTTTAGCATTGCTATTCTAGGATGTGATCCTTTTTCACACTGAAGTCAAGTGCAAAATTCCCCTTGACTTCAGGGAGAGCTGGATTAGCTTTACACAAAAGGACTAAATTGTCCTCTGGGATAAGTGGAGGCAACTCTATTGAAGTAGACTTCATTAGAGTATAAAATGAAGACAAAAAAAGTGTTGCTTGCCTTAACAGGCAGTGAAATTGGATCTAGCTCAAACAGCTAGACTAATTTAGCAGTTGAATCAAAGATTTTTTCCCTTTTTCAATTAGATAGTACAGTTATATTAGTTCACTGCATTGAGCAGTGAATAACACGTGTCACTTAACATTGACTACAAATATTTTTCAGAAACTAGAATCTCTTTATAAACTTTTTTGTCTGTGCAGCCTAAGAATTATCATGAGAAAACAAACACTTGGTAAACTGTCAGCAAACTTTGGAGCAGTTTATCCTTAAGTAGATGAAAGGAATCTGTTTGAATTGCTGTTTAATCTAGTAGGCTTTACATGACAAGTTTTGTGACGTTTGGGGAGCCTTGTTTGTATTTTCTGCCTCGGGCTGGCATCCTGAGTGGCTTTATGTAGTCTTACTGAGGTGAGAAGAGGGTAATTCATTTACACCAAAAATTGGTCTGGATGTTATCCCATGTGTTTGGTGGTGGTGTCCGGCGTTATCCTGTTGAGTTCCACAGTAGACAGTAGTGCCTTTGGCATCTTTCACTAATGCTTTACACAACAGTATCTGCATTGTGTACACAAATGATGAAGTAATCATACTTGACAAATGAGCTCAAATGTAGTGATTTGATTACTTACGTAATACTCTGCTATACTTCTTGTAAAATCTATCATTTGCACTCTTGCGTATCAAGTTTTTCTTTCAGTGCTTCTGGTGTCTGTTGGAATCATGAATTAATTCAACTGCCTGTGTGATTATTATGACCTAAGCACTTTCTGTATGGCTTTCTTGTACTTTATCCTTGAAATTTCACAAGGGGAAGGGGGATGGGAATATTGTAATCTCCTTAGAATAATTTGAGAATGAGCCTTTAAATGCTGCCCTGCATTTCTTTGGTAACATTTCAGAGGTGAAATAAAATCCCCTCTCTAGGAAGCTTCACAGAGCTCTTAGCTGTTTAGCATACATAGCTGTGGAAAAAAAAAACCCTCCACAAATAACTGTTGTTGCAATATTTAGCTGGTATTAAGGGGTTAAGTAGTAAACTGAAATTCTCTGAAACACTTGAGATGCTAAATTTACAAAACACGACATAAGAACTGTTTTAAGATTAGTCATAGTTAGGAAGCTTATTGAAGCACTGGCATCTTCCTGGACACATCCTGTACTTTTGTGTCTTCAGCCTGCTTCATCTATTCACAGTCCTAACTGCTTTTTGGTTTTTAGAAACTCTTGCTGCAATTTCTTTGTGACTAAGGCGCATTGTCAGTCAGTCCGGTCCTCCCCATGCCAGCCAACTGCCCCCTTAATGCAGCAATTCACTTGAATAAATAGTGCTCATACTTTAAGGAGACAATTGCCTACCAGAGAGAGTGCCAAGTTGATTTAACTTTGTAGGGGTGTGAAAGAGTTTTTAAATGGGTGCTGTCAACTAGCATTGGCCCAGAGCATCAGCTGCTTGAAAATTGTTATAATCTGATTTGGATTATGTCAAAATTTGTTTCAAATATTTTAGTCAATCACTGGGCTGCAGAGAGCATTAGTACCCCAGAAGTGGTTGTCAGACAATTGTCCATGGTCTGTCGGAACTACAGCAGACGTGTCCTGGCCAAACGTACAACACGGCTTTTAAAATGGACTCCTTTTTGGCAGTACATCACTAAATTGGTGAAAGAATACAGGATTCATGTTGTAATCTGCTCTTCCAGTTCCATTTAATGCCACAGCATGTGTTTGAAACACTTAGTTGGATGTATAATACAGTGTAAAACCACAACTGTAGCCTGTCATTACTGCAGTGCTTACAGAGTTGAGCTACCATTTAGCCAAGCCAGCTACTGGATTATCCATTACCTGGAATTGTTTAAAAGTGGACAGAATTTATGAAAATTGCATCGCTTCTTTGCTGGCCAAAATGTTTTGATGCATCTTTAGTTTTAGTGGAGATTGAAAGGATGCTTACCTTCTAAGTACACCATCACTTGAGTGCAGAGGGTTTAGTGCTGTGCTTTCTTTCATCCCTGAGTGTAAGGATGGACCTTTTCTAAGCATAGTTTGAGTCTGAGATTTCTTCACTGCACTTCTGAAGGGAAGAGAGAAGGTGAAAAATGTTAAGAAAAAAGCATGTGGAGAAGATGCTCCCTGAAATTTCTGATGTTTCTGTTTCAGGGAGGCCAGGAAATCTGAGAAAAGAAGTTATTTCTGTCAAAAGCCTGACAAAATATGGCTATTATCCTAAATGTGTAGAAAGGATGCTGTTAACAAAATACTCAGTTTAAAGGAGAGAAAATTTCTTACGGGCATGGTGGTAAGTAGTGAGTGTATTTGGGGGCAGGGAGGAGGGTGTTTTCCTTGCTTCTCTGAGGTCATTAGGCCATTACAGCTGCAACAACATTGCTACTAGTTTACATACATTTGTGGAGAAAAAAAGAAGCATTGTTATTTCAGTGCCTGGCTGGAATAAGTAGTTTGTTAAGCAGTGCTGTGAGATTGTTAGTTGTTTTAGGGACATTTCCATTAGTAGACGTGCAGCTATTAGTAAGTGTATTGTAGACATCCAAAGAAAAAAACCGAAACATAAGCTTAGATTGGAGAAGATGAACAGACGCTAGAATAACTTTCAAAAGTGAAAGACAAGCTGTTGATTTGGATCTGTCAACATAGCATGGAGAAGAAATCATGTTCAACCACCTTGTGTGATGAGATTGCTGGGTAGATGAGAGCAGAGCAGTGAACATTGTTTATGTTGACTTCAGTGAGGTTTTCAGTGCAGTCTCCCATAGCATCCTTATAAACAAACCAATGAAGTGCACGCCAGGTGGGTGAACAGTGAAAGCGACTGGAAACTGTCTGACCTGATGGGCTCAAAGGGTTGGCATCAGTGGCACAATGTCTCAAGTGGCTGAAAAGCTGGTGGCCAGTCACTAGCAGTGTACCCTGGGGCTCAGTACCAGAGCCAGTCCTGTTTAACACCTTTGTTACTGACCTGGGGGTCACACAGAGGTACACCCTCAGCAAGCTTGTAGGATGAGCTGACAGACCAAAGAGGGTTGTGCTGACATCCAGAGGGACATCGACAGAGGAATTGTCTGATGGGAACCTCCAGAAGTTCAGTAAAAGGAAATTCAGTGATCCTGGGGAGGAACAGCTCCAGGTTCCAGTCTGTGGTAGGGTCCAATCAGCTGAAAAGAAAGTGCAGAAAAGGGCACAGGGATCCTGGTGGGAAAGATGTATGTGAGCCATCAATGTACACTTGCAACAAAGAAGGTCAGAAGTGTTCTGGATGCATTAGGAAAAGTTACCAACAGATCAAGGTAGTGATCCTTTCCCCGTACTCTGCACTGATAAGGCCCCACTTCAAGTGCTGTGTGCTTCTGGGCTCCCCAGTACAAGAGAGACATAGCCAGACTGGAGAGAGTCCAACAAAGGGCCACTAAGATGACTAAGGCTCTGGAGAATTTCTCTTATGAGGAGAAGCTGAGAAAGCTAGGATTGCTCAGCCTGGAGAGGAGAATGCTCGGGAGCACCCTATGTGTGTAAATAACCTAATGGGGTGGAATAAAGAAGACAGAGCCAGGCTGCTCTCAGTAGTTTCCACTGATGGCACAAAGTAATGGGCACAAATTTTAATACAGGAAATTCTATTTAAACATAAAAAAAAAAGGAGGTTTTTTTTATGGTAGGGGTGATAGATCGCTGAAACAGGTGGTCCAAAAAAATGTTGTGGATTCTCCATCCTTGGCAAGAACTCAAAACCCAGCTGGACACAGCCCTGAGCAACTTGCTGTCATTGACATGCTTTGAGCAGGGGGGTTGGGGTAGGCATCCTCCAGATGTCCCTTCCAGTTTCAGCTGTTCTGTGATTTTCATTGAATGATTTAAGAGGGCCAAAACAATAAGTGTGGCAGTTGAAATTAAACAAAATACAGGTGTTGAAAAGGCAGAATATTTTTGTTTGTTTTTGCAGACAAATTTGTTTGTTCCTCCCAGCTTTCTTATGCCAGTTTGGGAAGAGGGGAGAAAACTCTCTTCAACTGCATTGTTCTCTTGCTTGTCTTAGCCTTCTGCTATTAATATCAAGGCTGTGTATGGCTTTATCGTCAGCTGTGTCCTCTCACTCCTGCAGCAGTAGCAGTGAGACTACTGTTAACTTTCCTGCTGCCTGGAAGACTGGGCAGCACCAGAAGCTTTAAGACAAGGAAATGTTTTCATCTCATATTTGGAAAGGTGTTTTTTTCAACATCTATAATTAGGGTAATTTCTTTTTTCTTCTTAGTGCTGTAAAAACATAGGATGTGAACACTGTGCTTGCTCCAATGGTCTTTTTACCAATCTTGATAATATGGCTTTTTTGATCTTCTCCCTCCGTTTGACTTAAACAGACTGAATTGACGAATCTGTGCTGCTCTTCCGCTGGTATTAGAACTACAAGCTTCTATTAGACTCATGGAAAATACAAAGGTGAAAAAGGAGCTGGAGCAGTTGCATGTGGATTTAAACACACTGTTAGGTTTAACCTTAACATCCTGCCAGTAGAAATACAGTCACAATGAATCTAGCATTTGAGCCTGCACCACAGAAAAGCACTTGATCAGTTTGTAAGACTAATTTTCAACTCTTTGTCTTTGGACTTGTGAGTTAAAAGAGATGAAAGTTGGCACTGTGTTGAAGAAAAATTGTGTGAATTTAAACCTGAAACTTAGATGGTACTTAAAAACTTTGTGTTATAAAACTGCAACTTCACACAATTGATGAGCCTAAAAATACTTGTGCACATTGTTTTAGTCCATATCTCAAGTTGCCTGCTTATTGGTTGTAATTTCTACAGAAGTTCTCAATTCCAGAAAGATGTTAAAAGTTTTACTTCTCTTTGAATGCTGTCTCATTTGCAAATGAATAACTGTCTTCACAAGCTCATTTGTGTTTTCTGGTAATTAGGACAGCTATTACATAGTTGAATGGCTACTGCTGCACAGGAACATATATTTATGGAAGTATTATTTACAGACTGGAAAGATAAGAGAGGCTTTTTGATGCAATCAAATGTTTGTAGTATTACTGTTACAGTAAATCTTTATCATGTACTGATCTTCCTAAAGATAATGCTTAAACCTTCTGTGAAAAAATGAAAACCACTTTCATGTCTTTAGAGAGGCCTGCTTTGCATTTAGAAGTGCAGCTTTCCAAACAGCAAGCAAGCAAGGATCATTGTGTTGTAGACAGTGAGCAACAAATACGACACCTAAGATAGCTTTAGCTAAGATATAAATTCATGTGTGTGTGATCTATAGTGTCCTAATCTGTATGTGACACTACTTGGAAAAAAGGCTTCAGGACAGATCTGGGGAACTACAGATTACTAAGCCTGACATCTGTTCCAAGTAAATCAGTCAAAATAATAATAATGAAAGTAACGTGGATAAACATGATGTATTGAGGAAGAGTTAAGACCTTGCTGTGAAGGGATGTCATGTTTTGCAAACTCGCTGGAGGTTTTTTGAAGGCAAGTACATAAATAAAGATCTGACAGAAGGAATTTCCTTGGATGTCCAACAAGCATTTGACTAGGACACCCACCAAAGAATTTTGAAGAAACTAAGCAGCCACAGGATAGTGGGAAAGGATTTTATGTGGCTAAATTAATGACTAAAATATAAGAGGAAAAGTTGGTAGTGAATAGAGTATAGCGTAGCTCCAGGTAACAATTGTCCAGGGTTATGTTAACAGAGCATGTTCAAGTTAATAAGGTGTATAGAAGAAAAGTGAGCTCACAGACTTCACTGATGGGTAGCAGATGCAAAGGCAGACCCTAGCATTACACAGGGACTCAACATTGCTCAGCAACCAGACATTAAAATGGCAGATGAAATTTCTCATAAATTGCTTCATGTGTTCTATTTGGAGTTGGGGAGGAACAAGCTTGCCTTCTCATCTAAAAAGTTGAGCTCAAAGCTGACTACTGCCACTAGAAATGGTTAGGAAAGAAAGGGAGAATAATGATTATAACTTTTAAGAAATTTAATCATCTTACACAGTTTTGCCCTGCTTACACCTAGCCCTGTAATCACCACAAAAAGAACGTAGTTGAAGTTTTAAGGAAGAGAAAATCTGAAATATGGAACAATTTCTGTAAGAGGAGCAGCATGAATTTGTTAAGGTAGAAAAGGTGACCAGAAAGTGGTGTGACAGAATCCTGTTAAGTGTTCAGCAACCAATGGGACAAAAATAGGGGGTGTTTATTCACTGTCTATTTTAGTGCACACACACTAAGAGGTATCTAATGAAAATAGCAGCTGATGAATTGAAAACAGACAAAAGGAGGTGGTTCCCAACAGAACGTGTAATTAAGCTATAGAATTTCTTGCCCCAGGAATTTAAGGAGTCTAAACATTACATCAGTGGAGAGGGAAACTGCTGTTTTGTGGAAGAATCATCAAATACCTACCTATTCTTGTTCAGGAAATCCTGCTTCTGCAAACTGTTGGGGGATCAAGGAATATTCTGGGGAAGCATTGCTATGTAGTTATTGTATTCTTACATGCTTCGTTCTTGGCTGCTGTTAGTGAGAGGATATTGGAATGGACGCGGACCTCTGGATCTTGCTAAGTACAGCCATTACTTTGTTTCAAAACCTGCCCCTTTTTTATTTCTCTGCTACCAGTTTTCTGTAATCCTTTCTAGCAGTAGCGCTCAAACTTTGGCCCACACTGGGATACTAAGATATTTAAGGGGTGTTTTAGGGCCTCTGGTTACATATTCTTTTCTTTGCGAGACCTGGTGCGTGCCACCAAAATATAAAATCTCCAAAATCTAAAATCTGATCGTATTCAGACCAGGGATAGGACTGCAGGTACGTGTCAGTGAATGGCTTAATTTCACAAGACTTTTTCCTCTTACTGGTGCATAGTACATTTTGGTCATGTAGTGGATGTTCTAAGGAAGAGGTGGTTTTGAGTGTGTAGAGGTTGAACAAATGCATGGCCTGGGCTGAATGTAGGCAGATTATTTCTGCTTTCCCTTCTGACTCTTTTGCAGTGATTTTGTATTGCACTTCCTCCTCCAGACATGCTTATTGATAAAAATATACTTCTCTGTGTCTCTAATGACTACTGAAATAATCAAGAGACCTCTCTACTTGTAAATTAAGAAGTAATATTGTGTTGAACAGCAGTATTCTATATGAGACTCTTCACACTATTTGAAACGAGAGACTGCTATTTAGTATAGCTGCCCTGTTCCTTTTGTGAAGGTGACAGCTCTGCAAATAACAGGTTTTAACTGTTTGGTTCAATCATAATAGATTATTTTGATTTAGTAGTATACTTTAGTCTGTCACTGATTGTTGAATCCTTAGTTCCTGCTTTCTGTAGAAATATTTTTGAAGTTTAGGCTGAGGTTAAGGAATTAGTAGACTTTTTGTAAAGTATTTTCATCCAGTTACACATCTTTTTCTGAGGATGTGAACTTCTTGATAGCTTTCCTTATGTGGTTGCATTATTTTAAAATATTTATTTCATATTCAAAGATGTCAAGATTTGTACAAAGATGTCAGAAGCGTGTGTGGTTTTATCTGAAAGGTGTGCTTATTCTTCCATGAACAGACATCTATTTGTTGTGCAGGGGGAAAATAATGAATGCTAATATTTACATACAACTTAAGCTAATTCCAGTTGCTTATTTGTGGCAGTGCTGCTTCTCACCCTGTTGAAAGACAACTTTTCTAGCCTGATTTTTTGAGTCAGTGGAAGAAAATGACCATTAGGCATGCCATGCCACTTAAGCTTGTGCGTTAGCTGTCAGGAGACAGGTTGGTGAATGCCAGCTTTGGCTGCCTATACATGAGCTGGTTCTGTAGGCTCCCGTTATAGTCAGTAGAGAGAAATAAGAACTTTCACTGCATGATTCATCTCACCCCCAGATGGATGTCTAAATTTGGAAGATGAATTCCACCTGAAGTCCATTACCAAATATAAATGTCATTAGTTAAACTAGGAATTATTTTAAAAGGACACTAGTTTGACTGGCACAGCAGCTGAGTAGAAGTCTTTTGTTTTCTTCCATGAATTGTGTTTCAGAGATTTAAAATCAGCACTCTGTAGCCTGTTTCATATTTTGTATTGTTTGGAGCTGCTCTGCCTTTACAGCAGGTTTGAAAGTTAACAAGTGGGATATATTCACATTGCTTAATTTCCAAGTATCTAACTCTGCCAGGCTATCTGGCTCTTCCTGACAACCGGTTTGATTGCTGGGGTGAGGGGATGACAACAGGGTTATATGCCCTGCTCTTCTCGTTATGCTAGTCCCTAGTGTCAGAAAGATGTCTTTCTGCTCTAAAGTTTCTGCTCAATGTTAGGAATTAAAAAAAAAATATTTCAGTGTCCTCAAAATCACTGCTCCTCTACAGGAGCCTGTGTCTCTACAATGGTTATAAACAAAGTCTCTGTGAGGTGATCCAGCCTTCAAATATTCAGGTACAAAAGGTAGGCAGTGCAGATACCTTTTTTGTTTGTTGGAACAGACACTTGGAATGACTGGTATCCTTTTAAAGTACTTTTCATGCTGTGCCATGCTCACATACACACAACCCCCCCCGCTCCTTTATTTTTCCTGTTTATAGGTCTTGATTCCTGTCACAGGCAATCTCCTATTTTTTTTCTTTTTTTTTTTCCCTTTTGGAAACTCTGCTTTTTATGTCATGATTTGTGGCAGCTTGTACTGATCAATCTGATCCTGCCATCAGATTCTGTCCTGATGCTTGAATCAAAAATAAGAAATTACTACAATCCAATTGCTATTGTACCACTTCTGTTTTTCTGTACCATTTATTATACTTATGTTCAGTTATATATCGAGGATGGTAGAGTTCTGTCAGGGTGGTTTTTTGTTTTTTTTTTTTTTTTTGTATTGAAATGAGTATTTTTTATTTTTTTTTCTTTAGTTCCTACATCAGCCTGAACATTCTATAAAAGTAGTTTGGGGTTACAAAATAATTCACAAGAACATTTGAGGTTATGTATATAATGGAAAACTGTATCCTTTGAACATTTTACTCTGCCAGATACAATCATGGTGGGGCAAGCAGTTCCTCACTAGGAGCTATGGGGAAATCAGTGGTTGGAAACTTGGACCCAAAAGGTTATTGGGGTTCCTAACTGGGAGAACTGGATGTTGTACAGATACTGTGTGGGCTCGTTACTTGTACTGACAAGGATGTAAAGCAGTTCTCAACTCTCTTAACAAAAATAACAAAAGTCAGAAGTAATAGCTATGTCAGGCTATGGAAAGATATGAGGGCAGGTAAAACACATCATGAGCCCTTAGCACTAGCAGAGAATTTATCAAATAAAAATTGCCAGGCACTTTTAGAAAAAAAAAATCTTCCCTCAAAGAGGGGACATAAAAAAACCCCATTAGTCTACTGGTTGGGAGTGGCTGGATAATTCTCCCCATTCCTAGCCTGGCAGTTTAATGCTGGGTGTTATATGAGCAGAAAATGCAAACCTGTCAGCTTGTGTGATAAGGAGCAATTGCTGAGCTCTCCATTTGATGTCAAATAGGACTTTGCTTGGGGACAATATAGCTTCTTCCTGTTGAGTTACAGCCAGTACTTGGTAGAAATATGAAGTGCTTCTTCTTCCGTGTAGACAGTTCCAAAGGAGTAACTCCCTTCTGTGTATTTCTCCTTTCTTCTTACTGTGTATTTGGGGTTTAGTGTTGTATTGTGCAGATCTTACCTTAGAGCAGTCACCAATGAACTGTGCCATTCCTTTGTGGCTGCAGGTACAGGAATTTACCTCTAATTCTGCTCAGGCTCAGTTATCCCTCTTAGTAGTACTCTGTGAATAGCAGTAGGTTCTGGCAGGCAGTCCACAGATTGCTCCAAACAGCTGAGCCCATTTTTCAGCAGATTGATTTTGTGTTTAGTCTAAAGACAGTGTTCAAAAATATGCAAAATTGATTCTTAAAGCTAACCTGTTGAATGATAGTATTGCTTTGCTTCCTGCTTTCCTGCATTGCTGGAAAGATGACATTTAGAAGTATTAAGTTTATAAAGCTGGTAAGGACTTAAAGAATTTTGGAAGTTTAGGAGCTTAGCAAAGAAATCCCATTTCTGCTGTATAGGGATGACATGTAGCTTTCTCTCAGATACATCTTCCTATTTGAACTTATGAGAAATACAGGTTTTTACATATCTCTAAACCATCAGTATAAGAAGAACCAAAACACTGAAATGAGTAAGAAAACTACATAAAAGGACTTAAAATACATCTCCCCCACCTTCCAGGAGAGACATAGAATAATGACAAGACTGTTTTCTTTTTCTTGTTTTATGGTGACATGATAAAATGGAATTATTTTAAATGCTTGTATTTTTTATTTTGTTTTCAATAAATACTTGGGTTTATTGAAATTTTCGGAGGCTGTCAAATCTGCAGCAAGGCGGTTTTAATTTAAGCTGTTTTAATCATGCTGCTTATTTTTGAAGATCAGCAGTTCTGTCATTGAAATATCTCTATCAGGCAACATTAATTCTTTTCAAATAGTGTAAATTTGTTGTTTCCCTATTACTCATGACTGCAATCCTTCTGACCTGTGACCAAAATTTTAAAAACTCACGCAGGTTAGTGAGGAGTAAGTTGTTTGATGTGCATGCTTCTGCTAAATCCCTAACATCTTCCCTCCACCATTCAATTTAACATTTAATTGAAATGGAAATTGTCCTCCTTTTGGCAATACTTCTGAGTCAGAAGAATATTGCTACATGCCTTGCTTACTGGTTAGGAACAAGAAAATTTGTTACTAAACAGCAGTTACTTAGCCTGAAGAGAATCCTTAAACATGCATTGTGTCCTGCTAAAACAAGGTACCAGAGTGATTGAGAACACAAAATGGCCAAGGCTTTTACTTACTTATTTAGAAGAGCATTGCCTGAACTGGTCAATAAAAACTGAATGGTGTCTTTGTGCTGTGGTGTATCCTTTTGGGAGTGAACAGTATTTACCTACATGAAATGTGTCAAAACTATTTTCTATTGCTCTTTGATTATTAGTGGTCTGTTTCTCTTTTAAAGATAATTTACAGCCCTCTAGTTGTTGTTCCAGCATCCCTTCACTCTCCTTTACTACCCTTCTCTCATCTATTACTGTTTTATTTGGTATCTTGTACCATGGCTAAAACTTACCAAAGTTATCTGTTGTGTTCACTTTGCTCATGTTCAGAGAGTAGAGACTGATGATGTATTTTACATGTTGTTGGGTAGTTCACGCTTGGAACATCTAAATTAGAGGGAAGGCCCATTGACTAATATGGAAAACCTTTTAAAAAGAGGAACAGAAAACTGATGTCATCTCTAAAATGTCTTTAGAAGATGTTTGAAGACTTCAACTTTTTTTTTTTTGAGCTGTATGTTGATAAAGCTACCCATCACAGGAAATACTAAGATGGTTTCCCTTTGTTTCACTCCATCAAATAAGAACACTCTCAGGAAAAGTGTCTTTGACATCTTTTGCAGAAATGCTTTTATGCACTGTGTTTAAAGCCCTTTCAGCAATTTTAAGTGGTAGAGGGAAAATCAGCAGAAGGTGAGTCGAAACAGGAGCGAACAAGGAATGGCAAGCAAACGCTGTGTAGTTTCATGTTACAGGCCATCATTGCAGGCTTGGTGTACTTGGTACAAGTCACTAATTGCTAGTCTGGAGCTGGAAAGGGTTGAGTATTTTGATCCCGTAAGCAAATGAAACAACATGAATGTAAGGGAAGGTAGTACCCTAGTTTTAGAAAGCAAAGAATGAATATTCTTTTTTTTTCAGTAGCAAGTTTTTGAAATGACTAGTGAAATGCCCACATTTGGAACAAAACTTTTCTGTTGGAGACAGAGGATACACCTACTTTGCAGGAACCAACCCTTGTTTAGGACAAGTGGCTCTACAGCCTACAAATAAGCCAGTCCTGCTTACGAAGACAGGAAGAATGTGAGTGCTTGCTTTCCTGTGGCGGTGTGCTTGCTGAGGTGCAGCAGAAATCTCTTCGTCCTGCAGAAGCAGATGAACTTGAAAGGTAGAACTGCTGCATAACTGAGATCCATGCACATTGCAAAACACAGGTGCTTGCAGGGCAGATGATGAACAAGGTGATGGAGTGTTGGAGATAATAGTAAGAAATGCTGGGTAGGGTAATGGTGAGACTCTTACCGTGTCCTGTTGTGTCCACTTTCAGATGAGTGGGAGACTTTCAAATTTTTTTTTTCCAAATTTGTCTCACAGCTCCAGGATTGGAGTTATCTGGATTAACTGAGAGTCATGCCTGTTTAATACAGAAAAATTATTATTGTACTTTTAGCAAGAGGTATGTGCACCATGCTTTCAGGATGTGGATATTTCTGTTCAAGAGCAGTGCTGAAAAAGACCTAAGAATCCTAAGGCTGCTGTTCAAATAAATACTAAAGATCTCAAGTGGGCCCAGGGATCATTATAATTTTCCACAAGGTCAAGTGCAAGGTCCTGCTCCTGGATCAGGGAAATCCCCAGTAGCAACAGAGACTGGAGGAATTAATTGAGAGCAGCCCTGCAAAGAAGAACATAGATATTGGTGGATGAAAAATTGAACATGAGATGACCGTATTCTTGCCAGCATCAGAAGAAGTGTGGCCAGTAGGTCAGGGGGGGTGATTCTGCCCCTCTGCTCTGGTCTGGTGAGACCCCACCTGGAGTGCTGCATCCAGCTCTGGGGCCCCAAACATAAGAACAGTGTAAAAAGAGTTGGAACAGGTCCAGAGGAGACCACGAAGATGAGCAGAAGGCTGGGGCACCTCTGCTATGAGGACAGGCTGAGAGAGTTCAGATTGTTCAGTCTGGAGTGGCTCCAGGAAGAGTTATTGTGGACTTGTGAGTGTATAAATGGAGCATGTAAGAAGCGTGGAGAGAGACTTTTATCAGGGCCTGTAGTGACAGACCGAGGTTTTAAACTGAAAGACGGTAGCATGGTACCAGATACAAGTAAGAAGTCTTTCAGGATGAGGATGGTGAGACAGTGTAACAAATTGCTTAGAGTTGTTGTGGATGCCTCATCCCTGGAAGTGTTCATGGCCAAGTTGCATGGGGCCCACACAACCTGAAAGATATCCCTGCTCAAGGTCATGTGGGCCGGAACTAGGTGATCTTTGAAGATCCTTTCCAATCCAAAACATTCAGTGATTAAGTGAAAAAAGGATTAAGGAATATCCCCTGCCTTGGATGCCATGTCTCTTCCTCGTGATCACTGTTAATGGGAGGTTCTGAAAAAACTGAGGGGTCTTGGAGAAAATGAGGTGATTGAGTGACTGAAGAGTCACTTAATAGACTGGAGTCTAGTGGACTGCATGAGTCTTGTCAAAGGGAAGGTCTAAGATAGCTGTGATCTTTCTTATACAGGAAACAGGAACAGGGTAGTGGTAAGGCTCCAAGGCAAAGGTGTTTTCTGGGTGTTGGCACTAAACTCAGATGGGATGTGAGGCATGTACTTTTAGTGGTTACTGTATTCAAAATTTCAAATTAGGACTTGTCCAGACTGTGGGTGAACTTTCCATAACAGTCACTTCAAATGAGTTTGAGCATGTGTGTACATTCAAGACCATAAAAGGAAAAATTAATTTAGGGCAGCCCTATGGCCTCTATTGTGCAAGATGCCTGACTAGCTAATTAAGATAATTTATCCTGGTCTTCTTGCCTATGAATGCTGTTATATATGTCAGTAGAGAAACAATAGAACTGCAGTAATGATAGCTATGAGGGTAATAATTCTTGTTTAGTTAGAACATCATCCAGCCTTCCTTTTCATAAGGTTGTTATTTCGCACGTATCATTTGTTTTGTTTGTTTGTTTAATTTTGAATTTCTTTACAATTTAATTGTACTTTTTACTTTTTTTATGTACAAAGGAAAAACACAAGCTATTGATTCATGAAGAACAATGTATATGTGTGTTTGTAATTGTTTATACATACTTTTACTTTTTGTGTTAGTCCAAAGGTTGATATTTTCCAGCTGTCTTCTTGAAATCCTGTAGTTCAGCAAAGAGCTAATTGTTGCAGGAGGTCTGGGTATATGGTCCTTGAATAAATGAGCTGCAACATTTTGTCAGTAATTGGACTTAAATACTTTAATTAGTGATTTTTCTTAACATGGTAATCATGTCAAGTATATCAGGATAAAATAGCATTGAGAAGAAAGAATAATTTACTT
>NW_008238834.1:3265797-3274796 GCF_000691975.1 Corvus brachyrhynchos | reverse complement strand
GCAGGAATGTGCAAATGTAAAATACAGTGTATCAAACACACAGCATATAAATAATGTCTTAAGTTCCACAAGATTCCTTATCAGTGACCTTGTGCTATAATTTGGGTGGATTGGTGTTTCATTGATTCATCTCTTTAAGTTGCTGCAACGGTTCCTTTCCTTTATATTTCTAAGTTGACTAATGAACTTGAAAGAGGATTCTTGCTAATACTGAATTCCTCTGTCATCTTAAAATATGCCCAGCTGAGATGATGAAAATGATTCATAAGAATTTCAGTATCTCTGAGTTTCTGGGAGCTTGCAAATGTTGTAGTCCATTTTTCATATGTAGTTCATAGTTGAACATTGAAAGAAATTGCTTCTTAAATTGTCTTTTCAGAACAAAAATGCTGCAATTTGTTCTTCTACCATGAAGTTTTATGTCGCTTTTTCTGTAAGGCAGATGTGTCTTGGGAAGGTATTTTGCATGCTTCATGCTGTGAGACCTGGAAAGCAATGTTACTTTACTTTAGTAAACAAAATTTTAAAGTGGCTTAATAAATAACTTTTGGGTACTTCTTTTTATTTTTAATATACTTAAATAGAATGGCTGAAAACTGAGTGTATGAAAACGGTCTATGATAACCAGGCATAGGTTTGTTGTTTTCAAAATAGAATTCAATGAAAACAAAATATTTCTATTTATAAATTGATTCCTACATCCTGTTTGAAATATCCTAGATATCTTTGACAAGGTATGACATGCCTTAGTATCTGAAACAATCTTTTGGAAACATACCAGACTTTTAGCTTTTAAGATACTTGTAATTATTTGCAAATTAATAAAAATAGCCATTACACTATTAAAAAAACCCCATCATAATTGTCCTTTTATGCATTTACTTATTGACTATGTACTTAAATGTTCAAGACAATGGAGCAACAGTAATATTGTCTAGACAATATATTGGTTGTTTTGTCTGTGGTATCATCTGTTATCAGAGAAAATGTCTTTGTGTGGTAAGGGCTTGAAATTGTATAGCTAGACATTGTAACTCTAAATTTTAAAAATGGTCTTATGTATATGTATTATATATCTCATCACATAAAACTATTTTCGCAATTCTGATATTTTAGTTAGTCTCTCCCTTGTGATCTTGACTACTGGAATAAAGAAAATTAATCCATCAGTGTTAACGTTATTTTGCATCATCTGCCTTAGGTTTGTCAGCAGGTTTTTTGTTGGATGTAGAAAAGCACAAATTATTTTTCACCCTTTCTGAACGTGAAAGATATGTTGACTTCACTCAAAATTCAGAATACATCCTGAAAACAAACTTTATCTAGAAGCTCTATTAAGCAGTTGATAGAGGGTTCAAAATTTTATTTTAACTCTTTAAGTTTGACGTATTTTCTCTGCTTTGGAAGTTAGAAGCAGCTCCGTCTGGATGTCAGTGAGGTACCCCCAGCTAGCCTCTGTGCCTGCTGCAGGTGGGTTTGGGGTGTTAGGTATTTTCTTTGTTTGCTTGGGGCTTTTCCCCACCCAGCAACTTCTTTCTTTTGTGCTTTCCATTGTCTTGCACACAAGTTAGGCAGCATCCAGCTGAAGCAGAGATTGCTCATGTGAGCAGCTGGAAGACAAGGAGGTTGACAATGGGAGTGTGCTTTTTCAGATGCTTGAGCAGTTTGGATGAGGAAGCCTTGTCCTGGTGTATCAGACTAAAAGTCAGGCCACTACAGTTGCACTTGTAATATCTTAGTCCTGGTCTTGGCTGTAACATTCATCCCCTGTGGGTTTTCCTAAGCTGTGTCTAGATAGGAATGTTTGCAACGTTTAAGTCAATGCCATTATAGTAATAACTACTTTTATTTTCTTGGATAAGATTATTCTGACTTAAACCAGTTAGTGTAAAACAATTCAAGTGAAGACATACTGGAATGCAAATCCTGTGCAGATGTTGCATCAACATAAGTACATTAGTTTAAATTTATAAGCTGGGACATACCTATTGAAGTTTTCTTCAGGTAGCTGAAGAAAATTAATCTTTAATCTTTATCTGTATGGAATTTCTGAGATACAGATTGGTGGAGGTCAGAGCAGTCTTCACTAATCCTGCTTCTCTTGTTCCAAGGCATCTCCTGCTGATGGCTCTTTATAAAAAGAGAGAGCCTTATTTTTTGTTACAGTTCAGACCTGTGGTGAAGGTAGAACTCCTGGTTAGAGGCAAAGGCCACTGTTGAAGACAGAATAATGAACTAGGTGGTCTTTGACTAGAAGCATGTTTAAAATTACAGTAGGCTTGCTTTCTTCCACCTCTAGTCTGTCATTCTTGGCCACTCCCTAGTCTGATTGGAAAAGCCATCTTTTCCTACATATAACATCTGATCAAAGAAAACCTACTGTCCTAGATAATGTAGGTGAAACTGACTGTAAATAAGCAGTAATTTATGAGTATGTTTTGCAGAGCCAGCCACATATCATCCATGACATGGTCATTGTCTCCAGTATGCTCCTAGAGCCTTTGCCTGTCTTTAAAGTGAAAGACACTTTAAAGGTACACAAATCTTTAACTTTACAGATTCAGCTGTCCAGGTACAGAGTGAGTGGGAGGAGATCGTACATGTTTGGCCCAGATGAAAGGAAGAATGTAACTGAGAGGGAAAATATAAGTGTTCACATGTCTCCTAACTTTTCTTCTCTGATAATCCTTAATTCCACTTTTGTTCTTAGAACTTTAGGTTGCCATAGTCAATTTTTTCTTCAGCTTTGTAACCTGACATCCAAAGGGACTTTGCAGTTGGATTGTTAGGGCCTGTTGTGCACTGGTATGAGAGTTGTACCACCTGCTGGGGCAGTTCCATCTTCTACCTGTTCCAACAAGGACAGTAGGTGTTTCTTCAGTAGAGAAGCCTTTGTCTGGGATGATCCAAATGGGAGGACTGTAAATCCTTAAGACTCCTGCATAGATACGGTGTTCAAAGTCTGATACATCTGAGGAAATCTCCCATGTCTAAGCCATTCAAACCTCAGAGGAGACAAACTTCCATCGAACTTCTTCCATTCCAAAAAAAAGTCAGGAAATCAGGGAAGGACATGAAGGATTGAAAGACCTTATTCTTTTAGCAATTTCTGCTTATCCTAATTTTTCAGGTAGCATTTTGGAATCCGGTACTCCTTCAGAGCATGGTTGTTGTGATCTTGCAAGCCAGTTAACTGGCTCCTCCAGTAGAAGGATCACTATCAATCATTAATTTAAAGCAAATTTAAAATTTTGAGTCCTGTAAAAAACATTAACCAGAATAGAAATATGTAATATTTCCTATAGCTTTTTGACTCTGAAATACAAAATGTCCACCTAAAAAACATTTTTATACTCATTGTTTTTTCTCTGTACAGAATCCTCTGTTTTCTACACTGTGTTTGATAGCTGTAGCTTTATTAGAAAATAATCTGGGGTTTGTTCTGCTGCTATGAAATCAAAATCATCACCACACCAGCCCCAGATTTTTTTTTGCTTTAATATGTTTGTATAGTCATGATCCAAGAAGGACTAGGTCTGTACAACCATTAGGATTCAAAAGTTCAGACTGCCTTAGTAATAAAGAGGATGGTTTTAAATACACATTTTAGTGTATGGGCAAGCTGAGGTCTAATAGCACTGGTTTATAGTTATTTTTTGGTGTAGAACTGCACAAAGATGTGTGGTAAACATTGAAAATCAAGTGACATAAATCCTTCCTTCAGTGGGGTTTTTTTTAATGCTTCTTCATCTTCACTTTTTGCTCCTTATTAGATCGTTAATTGCAAGGTCATGTCAGTTGCACTTCAAATGCATAATGATGCAGACTCTCTAAGGTCTCATTACACTAATGTTACTGCTAATTATAAAACTGAATACAGTAGAACATCATTCTTTGAAATGTCATGGATTGTTCATGGTAAAATAAGCAAGCCCTACAATTTATGACAGCTCATAAAAGATAAATTATATCCCATGATAAAAGCTGCGTAATTTTTTTTAATTGCCTATACACTGCAAAGAACACAGGGCAATTCTTTAGTTTACTGTCCTTTACAAACAAGGCAGGTTGTTTTGCAGACAAGAAAGCCCACTCCTGTTTTCATACCAAAGCAGTGACCTGTTAAAGATGGACTGAATTAGCAGGATGTTATAGTATTGGCCAAAGAGCTCGTTAGCTTCTTTACTAGTGGTTTTCATTTTTTTCAGTCTATGTCACATCTAATAAATGATTTTTCAATACCACCAGCTGAAACCAGCTGTTTGGCAGATGCTCCATGCTGTTTGCCCAGTGTACAAAAAGCCAGTATAGGTTCTGTGTCTCTGGTGACATGTGGAATCAGCTCTACACTTGTTTGAGCAAATAGACAGCTGCCAGCTAATGGATCCATTAGCAAACTTCCCACAGAATATCCTGTCTTTATCACTGCATGAAATTTTAATAACTTTAAATCATTACTTTAGTTGAAAGTTAAGAAGACCTTTTTGTAAGACCTTTCTGTAAGACATTTGTTTCACAGAAGTGAAGGCGTGTCTTTTCTTGACAGAAACAATTTTTTTATGCTAACACTGAGAAGTGAAGGTAGAGTAGCAGTGGAAATCTTCAATGTTGTTTTCATCTTTTTATTAGCCATTTGTGAACCTCAAATTAAATTATTTTTCTATGTTAGGTAACATGGGGAGTTATTTTTTATTTGGAGGAATTTTTGTTTGTTTTAGGTGGGAAAATATTTGCAGTCTTGCCTTACCGTTTTGGAAGGAGACTTGATTTGCTTTTTCTTCTAACTTGACTCACTCTTTGTAGTAAAAAATCACTTATGTGCTCTTTTTTAGCGGTATGAACAATTTCAGTAATCAAAAGGAATGAAATCAAAATGTTGCAAACTGCCCTTCCTTTAGTGATTTTTCTTTGCTGTACCTCTTAGTTAGTACCCAGTTTATATGAGAGGCTGAAAAGAGAGGAAGTCCATAGGGCATCTTTCCCGTTGTGGCACATTGAAACTACTGCATGTGACTGTCACTCCTGGCCTTACCTCATTACGAAGTCTCCAGAATGCAACTGGGACATGCTGCATTGTAACAGAAGTGCAAGATCGGAATTAGAGTATTCCATTGGCCCCAAAAAGGAAACACCCCAATTTTCTTGGGTGTTTTTTGTTTGGTTGTTTTGTTGAGGGTTTTTTTATAGTGAATGAGTTTGTTATCAAATGCATTACAGCAAGTGAAACAAACGTAAGACTCTCCCAGCCCTTGGTCTTCAGGGTTTCAGATGCTAACACCTAGCCTTTAAAGTCTTGGTGCTGATGGGTAGAGTATGGGGGGAAGGGAACGCAGTGTTTAGAGGCATTTGCAGGCAACTTTTCTCTAAGGTGTGTGGCTGGAACAGACTGTGAGTGTATCCACCAGAGTTGAAATCATCTCTTTCAATGAAAACTCTATCTAATCTTCCTTCATGCCAATAGGAGACCTTTCCTGAAGCACTCCTGACAATCTTGTGTCCCAAGGAACCAAGCAGTAACTTCTGTAACTACCAAGTGGAAGGAGCAAAGACATGTTGGATAGACAAGTAGTTTCCGTGTGACAACCACCTCTGGGCGGGATGGACAAGGCTGCAGACACCCTGAGGGAATTTGTCAGTATCCCAAGATATAATGGCTTTAGAAGAAAAACTAGTTTTTCTTGGTCTGGTAGCTCATCCTTAAAGGAAAGCAGATAAAAAGAAGCCAACACAACGACTTTACTGGCCACACTTTTCAGTTGTTGTTGAACAAAGGTTTCCTCATGATCTGGCACTCTGCTATAAAAAGGAGCTGGGAAGATAAGAGGGAAGCATTGACTTTCTTGGAGCTCTCATCTTGTCAGAGTGTTTATTAAGGGTCTTCTTCATTGTCTGAGATGTTTGTAGAGTATTGAACGACAATTAACCGTTGTCCTTTATATGACTTCTCCAAAACGCAAATCCAGTGAGATGCTACTAAAATCTCATTTGATTCCTACTTCCTGGAGTACTCTCGTTCTTCTGTTGATTTCTGTGGGCATCCTGTTAACATTCAGCTGTCTTATTAACACAGATCATTTTAGCTTCTGTTTTCTACTTGAAAACATTCTAACATAGGTTTGTTTTCATCTCAAAGACGGAACAAGACAGCTGGGCTTGTAGTCCACGCCTTTCTGAACATGGTTTCCTGATAGACGTCCAGCAAGCTGACTGCCACCCTCCCCCACCCAAACCATGTGGGCACAGTGATCAGAATCAATAGGTGAATGTTTGTTTCAGAGAAAGAACAAGAAGCTGAAGTTGCTCAAGTAGATTGCCCCAGACACCAGTCTTGTCTAAAATAACAATCTAACTAATGGGAAATCAGTAGCTTGTGGATAACATACCTTGGGCCAGCATTTCTTTAAATAGATGGACTTCTGCAGTGCAAATAGGAATTTCCCATCTGAATCTATTTCTAAAGAGCTCAGTGCGTCAGAAAGAGAGCTGTTAGGTTTTTATGACAAAAATGTATTCCATAATATGTTTTTGCCGGCCAGGCAAAGGTCGATAAAAATAGTTGTGAAGTTATTTCAGTTACATACATTTTTGATAACAAATGCAGTACCAGAATAATCAAATCCAATGTTGCACACCAGCTGCTTAGGGATTTTTTGTTCTTTATCCAGTAATTTATTACAGGACTAAACAGTACTAAGTCGTTGGGGGTTTCCCCCCACAGGATGGGCAGTCGGGGTTTTTTTAGTACTCGCTCCTTGTATGTGTCATCTTCCCTCCCCTCATGCCTCTAATTCCTCCTCACAAATACTATACAGTATTTTAGTGCAGTTCGCACCTACATTTTTTGCTTTCAAAAGCTAAGGAGCTTGCTTGCTCAAATTTTTTTTGTGGGTATGCAGTTATAAAAGTAGTTTACATTTTTGTCTGCTTATTTCTGAATGTCTTTCTCTTTGAAGTGCTGATTGAATCTCTGTTGTTAATCTCTTTAACCCCTGAAAGAAGATTACCTTAACAGTGAAGTGGCTGGGGAGGGGAGAAGCAAGGGAGACTGATTCTGTTTTTCTAGAATGAATTCAGGTCTTCAATAAGGGCTTTTCTTTGTGATGCTCAAGTGTACCAATAGTAAGTTCTTGCTCCTAACACAGCCTAAGTGGGTGTGAGCACGCACGGGTCGTAGTAGTTACCATCCATTTGATCGAATGAGCAATTCCTTGGGCAGAATCCAGCAGTTTTACCAGACTTGGTAAATTGTTTGCTATATATTTTTTTTTTCTTTTTTTTTAATCTTGAGGTCTTATCTTGAAGTTCGGCAAATGCCAGAAGGAAGAAAAAATATTTGTGGACATTTGGACGGATGTCTGTATGCTTCCCTTTTAATCTACTTGATTAACATTAATAGTATGCTGGACTTTTGAATTGTGTGCTTAACTTCCAGCCAAAGGCAAGGAATCAGCGCTATTAGAAAAGACGTTTTTGTAAAGGTGATTGTAGTATTATTCAATGCTAGGAGAAAACACTGATTCAAGTTTTTTAAAAAGAATCAAGTAAGCCTCAGAGGAAGACAAGAATTCACAATAGGCAGCCACGTGGCCAAAAGAAAATGTTTTGGATTACAGTGTCTATTTGCAGTGGCAGGGAAATTAAAATGGTGTGATTCTGGATGTTTCACTTCTATTGTGAATTAATAACTGGCTTTTCTACTGTGGATGGTAAGGTGTCTTTTGTAAAGTATTTAGGCACATTGCATTCTTATGCACGTATTTGAGCTTTGCTCAACATTGCTATATTAACATTTGTTCATAATTAATAAGTTGGCAATAATAGTATGAGAAGTAAAAATAATTGAAAAGGTGTGGTTTATGACGATTCATTATTCTGTGGAAAACCTCAAATGTGATTTGTAAAAGGGCAGTTATTTGACTTTGTTGCTGCTTGTTTCTGCATCAGTAATTGTATTATGTTGCAGTATTAGGGGCTGAAATGACAAGGTGAATATACTTAACCTTTTTGAGCAGTAAATTTTATAGGGTGTTTCACTGTCTGTGGACCTTGTTCTTTTCAGGAACTCTGAATCATGGTTCTTGAGGAAATTGCAGTACCTTTATTATTGTACTGTTAGTTATATGGGGGTATTAGTTTCTCTCAGTGTGACTCTATTAAGGCAGTATTTGTTTAGTAAAATTTACTTTATTCCATTTTTCTGTCTAACAGTTAACAAGGCAAGAAGGAATTGAGAAGGAAAAAATATAATTAGACACACACTGGGAAATACGGTGTTTCCCTAATTGTTAGTTGGAGTCCATGAAATTGTTGTTGTACTTACCAAAATACGTGGTTTTCATGCTTTCAGACTCCTGCTGTTTATTTTTTCAATTGATTCATTAGAGAATGTGGAGCAGCTGATTTCCTATGTCTGTCGAGGTTTTACTTTTGAAGTTAGAGTAGATTTTTAAACCCCGTCCTGCGAATAATGCAGGAATTTTAATGCCAGACTAGTGCTGCATCTAATAGACACTGCTTTTCTTCCTGATTTGTTTCCCAGCTGGGGTAAGCCAGAACATGCCTGCTACCGGTTGTGACCACCTGAAAAATGGCAGGTGGTGACTTCTTAAGGCTCAGTCAGTGTTAATTGCTGGCGACAGGTCTCCTCTCTGATTCCCTTCAGCAGCAGGTAATAGGTGTCCCCACGGTAAACAGCACTGGCGCTGTCTGCCTGTAGTGGGAGCTGGTGGCAGTCCTGGGCCATCAGGGATATAAATTGTCACCTCTCTGGGCACAGTTCAGTTTCTAAACCCCTAAGGATATTGTAATTACTCTTAATTTTTTGCAATTTTAGTTACTCTAGAGCTTAACCCTATCCTGTGGCTGTGAATATCTGAAGTTTGTTTGTGAGATGTATTTGGGGGGCTGGCAATGGATGAAAACTTCTCTATGTCTTTAAAAATGTTAGTTGTCACCAGTTGGTCAAGACTTGATTGCACAGATGCTTAAAAAAGAAAGCA